>NW_026061113.1:1500000-1589000 GCF_929443795.1 Astur gentilis | reverse complement strand
GAGGACGAGATCCATGAGATGTTCCTCCTCTGGGCATGCCCGGGTCCCAGATCCTGTTGTGCCTGTGAATAGGCTGCAGGGGGACGGTGAAGACCAGCAACAGCTTTCAGGGCTGCCACCTTCTGTGTGGGACAAGGAGCCGGACGTGTTCCTTTTCGGAATCAGGCTCTGCCGAGGACGAGAGCCATGAGATGTTCCTCCTCTGGGCAAGCCCGGGTCCCAGATCCTGTTGTACCTGTGAATAGGCTTCAGGGGGACGGTGAAGACCAGCAACAGCTTTCAGGGCTGCCACCTTCCGTGTGGGACAAGGAGCCGGACGTGTGCCTTTTCGGAATCAGGCTCTGCCGAGGACGAGATCCATGAGATGTTCCTCCTCTGGGCATGCCCGGGTCCCAGATCTTGTTGTACCTGTGAATAGGCTGCAGGGGGACGGTGAAGACCAGCAACAGCTTTCAGGGCTGCCACCTTCCGTGTGGGACAAGGAGCCGGACGTGTGCCTTTTCGAATCAGGGTCTGCCGAGGACGAGAGCCATGAGATGTTCCTCCTCTGGGCATGCCCGGGTCCTGAATCCTGTTGTGCCTCTGAATAGGCTGCAGGGGGACGGTGAAGACCAGCAACATCTTTCAGGGCTGCCACCTTCCGTGTGGGACAAGGAGCCGGACGTGTGCCTTTTCGGAATCAGGCTCTGCCGAGGACGAGATCCATGAGATGTTCCTCCTCTGGGCATGCCCGGGTCCCAGATTCTGTTGTGCTTGTGAATAGGCTGCAGGGGGACGGTGAAGACTAGCAACAGCTTTCAGGGCTGCCACCTTCCGTGTGGGACAAGGAGCCGGACGTGTTCCTTTTTGGAATCAGGCTCTGCCGAGGACGAGAGCCATGAGATGTTCCTCCTCTGGGCAAGCCTGGGTCCCAGATCCTGTTGTACCTGTGAATAGGCTGCAGGGGGACGGTGAAGACCAGCAACAGCTTTCAGGGCTGCCACCTTCCGTGTGGGACAAGGAGCCGGACGTGTGCCTTTTCGGAATCAGGCTCTGCCGAGGACGAGATCCATGAGATGTTCCTCCTCTGGGCATGCCCGGGTCCTGAATCCTGTTGTGCCTCTGAATAGGCTGCAGGGGGACGGTGAAGACCAGCAACAGCTTTCAGGGCTGCCACCTTCCGTGTGGGACAAGGAGCCGGACGTGTGCCTTTTCGGAATCAGGCTCTGCCGAGGACGAGATCCATGAGATCTTCCTCCTCTGGGCATGCCTGGGTCCCAGATCCTGTTGTGCCTGTGAATAGGCTGCAGGGGGACGGTGAAGACCAGCAACAGCTTTCAGGGCTGCCAACTTCCGTGTGGGACAAGGAGCCGGACGTGTGCCTTTTCGGAATCAGGCTCTGCCGAGGACGAGAGCCATGAGATGTTCCTCCTCTCAGCAAGCCCGGGTCCCAGATCCTGTTGTGCCTGTGAATAGGCTGCAGGGGGATGGTGAAGACCAGCAACAGCTTTCAGGGCTGCCACCTTCCGTGTGGGACAAGGAGCCGGACGTGTGCCTTTTCGGAATCAGGCTCTGCCGAGAACGAGAGCCATGAGATGTTCCTCCTCTGGGCAAGCCGGGGTCCCAGATCCTGTTGTACCTGTGAATAGGCTGCAGGGGGACGGTGAAGACCAGCAACAGCTTTCAGGGCTGCCACCTTCTGTGTGGGACAAGGAGCCGGACGTGTGCCTTTTCGGAATCAGGCTCTGCCGAGGACGAGATCCATGAGATGTTCCTCCTCTGGGCATGCCCGGGTCCTGAATCCTATTTTGCCTCTGAATAGGCTGCAGGGGGACGGTGAAGACCAGCAACAGCTTTCAGGGCTGCCACCTTCCGTGTAGGACAAGGAGCCGGACGTGTGCCTTTTCGGAATCAGGCTCTGCCGAGGACGAGATCCATGAGATGTTCCTCCTCTGGGCATGCCCGGGTCCCAGATCCTGTTGTGCCTGTGAATAGGCTGCAGGGGGACGGTGAAGACCAGCAACAGCTTTCAGGGCTGCCACCTTCTGTGTGGGACAAGGAGCCGGACGTGTTCCTTTTCGGAATCAGGCTCTGCCGAGGACGAGAGCCATGAGATGTTCCTCCTCTGGGCAAGCCCGGGTCCCAGATCCTGTTGTACCTGTGAATAGGCTTCAGGGGGACGGTGAAGACCAGCAACAGCTTTCAGGGCTGCCACCTTCCGTGTGGGACAAGGAGCCGGACGTGTGCCTTTTCGGAATCAGGCTCTGCCGAGGACGAGATCCATGAGATGTTCCTCCTCTGGGCATGCCCGGGTCCCAGATCTTGTTGTACCTGTGAATAGGCTGCAGGGGGACGGTGAAGACCAGCAACAGCTTTCAGGGCTGCCACCTTCCGTGTGGGACAAGGAGCCGGACGTGTGCCTTTTCGAATCAGGGTCTGCCGAGGACGAGAGCCATGAGATGTTCCTCCTCTGGGCATGCCCGGGTCCTGAATCCTGTTGTGCCTCTGAATAGGCTGCAGGGGGACGGTGAAGACCAGCAACAGCTTTCAGGGCTGCCACCTTCCGTGTGGGACAAGGAGCCGGACGTGTGCCTTTTCGGAATCAGGCTCTGCCGAGGACGAGATCCATGAGATGTTCCTCCTCTGGGCATGCCCGGGTCCCAGATTCTGTTGTGCTTGTGAATAGGCTGCAGGGGGACGGTGAAGACCAGCAACAGCTTTCAGGGCTGCCACCTTCCGTGTGGGACAAGGAGCCGGACGTGTTCCTTTTTGGAATCAGGCTCTGCCGAGGACGAGAGCCATGAGATGTTCCTCCTCTGGGCAAGCCTGGGTCCCAGATCCTGTTGTACCTGTGAATAGGCTGCAGGGGGACGGTGAAGACCAGCAACAGCTTTCAGGGCTGCCACCTTCCGTGTGGGACAAGGAGCCGGACGTGTGCCTTTTCGGAATCAGGCTCTGCCGAGGACGAGATCCATGAGATGTTCCTCCTCTGGGCATGCCCGGGTCCTGAATCCTGTTGTGCCTCTGAATAGGCTGCAGGGGGACGGTGAAGACCAGCAACAGCTTTCAGGGCTGCCACCTTCCGTGTGGGACAAGGAGCCGGACGTGTGCCTTTTCGGAATCAGGCTCTGCCGAGGACGAGATCCATGAGATGTTCCTCCTCTGGGCATGCCTGGGTCCCAGATCCTGTTGTGCCTGTGAATAGGCTGCAGGGGGACGGTGAAGACCAGCAACAGCTTTCAGGGCTGCCAACTTCCGTGTGGGACAAGGAGCCGGACGTGTGCCTTTTTGGAATCAGGCTCTGCCGAGGACGAGAGCCATGAGATGTTCCTCCTCTCAGCAAGCCCGGGTCCCAGATCCTGTTGTGCCTGTGAATAGGCTGCAGGGGGATGGTGAAGACCAGCAACAGCTTTCAGGGCTGCCACCTTCCGTGTGGGACAAGGAGCCGGACGTGTGCCTTTTCGGAATCAGGCTCTGCCGAGGACGAGATCCATGAGATGTTCCTCCTCTGGGCATGCCTGGGTCCCAGATCCTGTTGTGCCTGTGAATAGGCTGCAGGGGGACGGTGAAGACCAGCAACAGCTTTCAGGGCTGCCAACTTCCGTGTGGGACAAGGAGCCGGACGTGTGCCTTTTCGGAATCAGGCTCTGCCGAGGACGAGAGCCATGAGATGTTCCTCCTCTCAGCAAGCCCGGGTCCCAGATCCTGTTGTGCCTGTGAATAGGCTGCAGGGGGATGGTGAAGACCAGCAACAGCTTTCAGGGCTGCCACCTTCCGT
This sequence comes from Astur gentilis, assembly GCF_929443795.1. Classification (NCBI taxonomy): domain Eukaryota; kingdom Metazoa; phylum Chordata; class Aves; order Accipitriformes; family Accipitridae; genus Astur; species Astur gentilis. The sequence goes on along the minus strand of NW_026061113.1, from coordinate 1,585,243 downwards.
GTGGGACAAGGAGCCGGACGTGTGCCTTTTCGGAATCAGGCTCTGCCGAGAACGAGAGCCATGAGATGTTCCTCCTCTCAGCAAGCCCGGGTCCCAGATCCTGTTGTACCTGTGAATAGGCTGCAGGGGGACGGTGAAGACCAGCAACATCTTTCTGGGCTGCCACCTTCCGTGTGGGACAAGGAGCCGGACGTGTGCCTTTTCGGAATCAGGCTCTGCCGAGGACGAGAGCCATGAGATGTTCCTCCTCTGGGCATGCCCGGGTCCTGAATCCTGTTGTGCCTCTGAATAGGCTGCAGGGGGACGGTGAAGACCAGCAACAGCTTTCAGGGCTGCCACCTTCCGTGTGGGACAAGGAGCCGGACGTGTGCCTTTTCGGAATCAGGCTCTGCCGAGGACGAGATCCATGAGATGTTCCTCCTCTGGACATGCCCGGGTCCTGAATCCTGTTGTGCCTCTGAATAGGCTGCAGGGGGACGGTGAAGACCAGCAACAGCTTTCAGGGCTGCCACCTTCCGTGTGGGACAAGGAGCCGGACGTGTGCCTTTTCGGAATCAGGCTCTGCCGAGGACGAGATCCATGAGATGTTCCTCCTCTGGGCATGCCCGGGTCCTGAATCCTATTTTGCCTCTGAATAGGCTGCAGGGGGACGGTGAAGACCAGCAACAGCTTTCAGGGCTGCCACCTTCCGTGTAGGACAAGGAGCCGGACGTGTGCCTTTTCGGAATCAGGCTCTGCCGAGGACGAGATCCATGAGATGTTCCTCCTCTGGGCATGCCCGGGTCCCAGATCCTGTTGTGCCTGTGAATAGGCTGCAGGGGGACGGTGAAGACCAGCAACAGCTTTCAGGGCTGCCACCTTCTGTGTGGGACAAGGAGCCGGACGTGTTCCTTTTCGGAATCAGGCTCTGCCGAGGACGAGAGCCATGAGATGTTCCTCCTCTGGGCAAGCCCGGGTCCCAGATCCTGTTGTACCTGTGAATAGGCTTCAGGGGGACGGTGAAGACCAGCAACAGCTTTCAGGGCTGCCACCTTCCGTGTGGGACAAGGAGCCGGACGTGTGCCTTTTCGGAATCAGGCTCTGCCGAGGACGAGATCCATGAGATGTTCCTCCTCTGGGCATGCCCGGGTCCCAGATCTTGTTGTACCTGTGAATAGGCTGCAGGGGGACGGTGAAGACCAGCAACAGCTTTCAGGGCTGCCACCTTCCGTGTGGGACAAGGAGCCGGACGTGTGCCTTTTCGAATCAGGCTCTGCCGAGGACGAGAGCCATGAGATGTTCCTCCTCTGGGCATGCCCGGGTCCTGAATCCTGTTGTGCCTCTGAATAGGCTGCAGGGGGACGGTGAAGACCAGCAACAGCTTTCAGGGCTGCCACCTTCCGTGTGGGACAAGGAGCCGGACGTGTGCCTTTTCGGAATCAGGCTCTGCCGAGGACGAGATCCATGAGATGTTCCTCCTCTGGGCATGCCCGGGTCCCAGATTCTGTTGTGCTTGTGAATAGGCTGCAGGGGGACGGTGAAGACCAGCAACAGCTTTCAGGGCTGCCACCTTCCGTGTGGGACAAGGAGCCGGACGTGTTCCTTTTTGGAATCAGGCTCTGCCGAGGACGAGAGCCATGAGATGTTCCTCCTCTGGGCAAGCCTGGGTCCCAGATCCTGTTGTTCCTGTGAATAGGCTGCAGGGGGACGGTGAAGACCAGCAACAGCTTTCAGGGCTGCCACCTTCCGTGTGGGACAAGGAGCCGGACGTGTGCCTTTTCGGAATCAGGCTCTGCCGAGGACGAGATCCATGAGATGTTCCTCCTCTGGGCATGCCCGGGTCCTGAATCCTGTTGTGCCTCTGAATAGGCTGCAGGGGGACGGTGAAGACCAGCAACAGCTTTCAGGGCTGCCACCTTCCGTGTGGGACAAGGAGCCGGACGTGTGCCTTTTCGGAATCAGGCTCTGCCGAGGACGAGATCCATGAGATGTTCCTCCTCTGGGCATGCCTGGGTCCCAGATCCTGTTGTGCCTGTGAATAGGCTGCAGGGGGACGGTGAAGACCAGCAACAGCTTTCAGGGCTGCCAACTTCCGTGTGGGACAAGGAGCCGGACGTGTGCCTTTTTGGAATCAGGCTCTGCCGAGGACGAGAGCCATGAGATGTTCCTCCTCTCAGCAAGCCCGGGTCCCAGATCCTGTTGTGCCTGTGAATAGGCTGCAGGGGGATGGTGAAGACCAGCAACAGCTTTCAGGGCTGCCACCTTCCGTGTGGGACAAGGAGCCGGACGTGTGCCTTTTCGGAATCAGGCTCTGCCGAGGACGAGATCCATGAGATGTTCCTCCTCTGGGCATGCCTGGGTCCCAGATCCTGTTGTGCCTGTGAATAGGCTGCAGGGGGACGGTGAAGACCAGCAACAGCTTTCAGGGCTGCCAACTTCCGTGTGGGACAAGGAGCCGGACGTGTGCCTTTTCGGAATCAGGCTCTGCCGAGGACGAGAGCCATGAGATGTTCCTCCTCTCAGCAAGCCCGGGTCCCAGATCCTGTTGTGCCTGTGAATAGGCTGCAGGGGGATGGTGAAGACCAGCAACAGCTTTCAGGGCTGCCACCTTCCGTGTGGGACAAGGAGCCGGACGTGTGCCTTTTCGGAATCAGGCTCTGCCGAGAACGAGAGCCATGAGATGTTCCTCCTCTGGGCAAGCCGGGGTCCCAGATCCTGTTGTACCTGTGAATAGGCTGCAGGGGGACGGTGAAGACCAGCAACAGCTTTCAGGGCTGCCACCTTCCGTGTGGGACAAGGAGCCGGACGTGTGCCTTTTCAGAATCAGGCTCTGCCGAGGACGAGAGCCATGAGATGTTCCTCCTCTCAGCAAGCCCGGGTCCCAGATCCTGTTGTGCCTGTGAATAGGCTGCAGGGGGATGGTGAAGACCAGCAACAGCTTTCAGGGCTGCCACCTTCCGTGTGGGACAAGGAGCCGGACGTGTGCCTTTTCGGAATCAGGCTCTGCCGAGAACGAGAGCCATGAGATGTTCCTCCTCTGGGCAAGCCGGGGTCCCAGATCCTGTTGTACCTGTGAATAGGCTGCAGGGGGACGGTGAAGACCAGCAACAGCTTTCAGGGCTGCCACCTTCTGTGTGGGACAAGGAGCCGGACGTGTGCCTTTTCGGAATCAGGCTCTGCCGAGGACGAGATCCATGAGATGTTCCTCCTCTGGGCATGCCCGGGTCCTGAATCCTATTTTGCCTCTGAATAGGCTGCAGGGGGACGGTGAAGACCAGCAACAGCTTTCAGGGCTGCCACCTTCCGTGTAGGACAAGGAGCCGGACGTGTGCCTTTTCGGAATCAGGCTCTGCCGAGGACGAGATCCATGAGATGTTCCTCCTCTGGGCATGCCCGGGTCCCAGATCCTGTTGTGCCTGTGAATAGGCTGCAGGGGGACGGTGAAGACCAGCAACAGCTTTCAGGGCTGCCACCTTCTGTGTGGGACAAGGAGCCGGACGTGTTCCTTTTCGGAATCAGGCTCTGCCGAGGACGAGAGCCATGAGATGTTCCTCCTCTGGGCAAGCCCGGGTCCCAGATCCTGTTGTACCTGTGAATAGGCTTCAGGGGGACGGTGAAGACCAGCAACAGCTTTCAGGGCTGCCACCTTCCGTGTGGGACAAGGAGCCGGACGTGTGCCTTTTCGGAATCAGGCTCTGCCGAGGACGAGATCCATGAGATGTTCCTCCTCTGGGCATGCCCGGGTCCCAGATCTTGTTGTACCTGTGAATAGGCTGCAGGGGGACGGTGAAGACCAGCAACAGCTTTCAGGGCTGCCACCTTCCGTGTGGGACAAGGAGCCGGACGTGTGCCTTTTCGAATCAGGGTCTGCCGAGGACGAGAGCCATGAGATGTTCCTCCTCTGGGCATGCCCGGGTCCTGAATCCTGTTGTGCCTCTGAATAGGCTGCAGGGGGACGGTGAAGACCAGCAACAGCTTTCAGGGCTGCCACCTTCCGTGTGGGACAAGGAGCCGGACGTGTGCCTTTTCGGAATCAGGCTCTGCCGAGGACGAGATCCATGAGATGTTCCTCCTCTGGGCATGCCCGGGTCCCAGATTCTGTTGTGCTTGTGAATAGGCTGCAGGGGGACGGTGAAGACCAGCAACAGCTTTCAGGGCTGCCACCTTCCGTGTGGGACAAGGAGCCGGACGTGTTCCTTTTTGGAATCAGGCTCTGCCGAGGACGAGAGCCATGAGATGTTCCTCCTCTGGGCAAGCCTGGGTCCCAGATCCTGTTGTACCTGTGAATAGGCTGCAGGGGGACGGTGAAGACCAGCAACAGCTTTCAGGGCTGCCACCTTCCGTGTGGGACAAGGAGCCGGACGTGTGCCTTTTCGGAATCAGGCTCTGCCGAGGACGAGATCCATGAGATGTTCCTCCTCTGGGCATGCCCGGGTCCTGAATCCTGTTGTGCCTCTGAATAGGCTGCAGGGGGACGGTGAAGACCAGCAACAGCTTTCAGGGCTGCCACCTTCCGTGTGGGACAAGGAGCCGGACGTGTGCCTTTTCGGAATCAGGCTCTGCCGAGGACGAGATCCATGAGATGTTCCTCCTCTGGGCATGCCTGGGTCCCAGATCCTGTTGTGCCTGTGAATAGGCTGCAGGGGGACGGTGAAGACCAGCAACAGCTTTCAGGGCTGCCAACTTCCGTGTGGGACAAGGAGCCGGACGTGTGCCTTTTTGGAATCAGGCTCTGCCGAGGACGAGAGCCATGAGATGTTCCTCCTCTCAGCAAGCCCGGGTCCCAGATCCTGTTGTGCCTGTGAATAGGCTGCAGGGGGATGGTGAAGACCAGCAACAGCTTTCAGGGCTGCCACCTTCCGTGTGGGACAAGGAGCCGGACGTGTGCCTTTTCGGAATCAGGCTCTGCCGAGGACGAGATCCATGAGATGTTCCTCCTCTGGGCATGCCTGGGTCCCAGATCCTGTTGTGCCTGTGAATAGGCTGCAGGGGGACGGTGAAGACCAGCAACAGCTTTCAGGGCTGCCAACTTCCGTGTGGGACAAGGAGCCGGACGTGTGCCTTTTCGGAATCAGGCTCTGCCGAGGACGAGAGCCATGAGATGTTCCTCCTCTCAGCAAGCCCGGGTCCCAGATCCTGTTGTGCCTGTGAATAGGCTGCAGGGGGATGGTGAAGACCAGCAACAGCTTTCAGGGCTGCCACCTTCCGTGTGGGACAAGGAGCCGGACGTGTGCCTTTTCGGAATCAGGCTCTGCCGAGAACGAGAGCCATGAGATGTTCCTCCTCTCAGCAAGCCCGGGTCCCAGATCCTGTTGTGCCTGTGAATAGGCTGCAGGGGGACGGTGAAGACCAGCAACATCTTTCTGGGCTGCCACCTTCCGTGTGGGACAAGGAGCCGGACGTGTGCCTTTTCGGAATCAGGCTCTACCGAGGACGAGATCCATGAGATGTTCCTCCTCTGGGCATGCCCGGGTCCTGAATCCTGTTGTGCCTCTGAATAGGCTGCAGGGGGACGGTGAAGACCAGCAACAGCTTTCAGGGCTGCCACCTTCCGTGTGGGACAAGGAGCCGGACGTGTGCCTTTTCGGAATCAGGCTCTGCCGAGGACGAGATCCATGAGATGTTCCTCCTCTGGACATGCCCGGGTCCTGAATCCTGTTGTGCCTCTGAATAGGCTGCAGGGGGACGGTGAAGACCAGCAACAGCTTTCAGGGCTGCCACCTTCCGTGTGGGACAAGGAGCCGGACGTGTGCCTTTTCGGAATCAGGCTCTGCCGAGGACGAGATCCATGAGATGTTCCTCCTCTGGGCATGCCTGGGTCCCAGATCCTGTTGTGCCTGTGAATAGGCTGCAGGGGGACGGTGAAGACCAGCAACAGCTTTCAGGGCTGCCAACTTCCGTGTGGGACAAGGAGCCGGACGTGTGCCTTTTCGGAATCAGGCTCTGCCGAGGACGAGAGCCATGAGATGTTCCTCCTCTCAGCAAGCCCGGGTCCCAGATCCTGTTGTGCCTGTGAATAGGCTGCAGGGGGATGGTGAAGACCAGCAACAGCTTTCAGGGCTGCCACCTTCTGTGTGGGACAAGGAGCCGGACGTGTGCCTTTTCGGAATCAGGCTCTGCCGAGGACGAGAGCCATGAGATGTTCCTCCTCTCAGCAAGCCCGGGTCCCAGATCCTGTTGTACCTGTGAATAGGATGCAGGGGGACGGTGAAGACCAGCAACAGCTTTCAGGGCTGCCACCTTCTGTGTGGGACAAGGAGCCGGACGTGTGCCTTTTCGGAATCAGGCTCTGCCGAGGACGAGAGCCATGAGATGTTCCTCCTCTCAGGAAGCCCGGGTCCCAGATCCTGTTGTACCTGTGAATAGGCTGCAGGGGGACGGTGAAGACCAGCAACAGCTTTCAGGGCTGCCACCTTCCGTGTGGGACAAGGAGCCGGACGTGTGCCTTTTCGGAATCAGGCTCTGCCGAGGACGAGAGCCATGAGATGTTCCTCCTCTCAGCAAGCCCGGATCCCAGATCCTGTTGTACCTCTGAATAGGCTGCAGGGGGACGGTGAAGACCAGCAACAGCTTTCAGGGCTGCCACCTTCCGTGTGGGACAAGGAGCCGGACGTGTGCCTTTTCGGAATCAGGCTCTGCCGAGGACGAGAGCCATGAGATGTTCCTCCTCTGGGCATGCCCGGGTCCCAGATCCTGTTGTACCTGTGAATAGGCTGCAGGGGGACGGTGAAGACCAGCAACAGCTTTCAGGGCTGCCACCTTCCGTGTGGGACAAGGAGCCGGACGTGTGCCTTTTCGAATCAGGCTCTGCCGAGGACGAGAGCCATGAGATGTTCCTCCTCTGGGCATGCCCGGGTCCTGAATCCTGTTGTGCCTCTGAATAGGCTGCAGGGGGACGGTGAAGACCAGCAACAGCTTTCAGGGCTGCCACCTTCCGTGTGGGACAAGGAGCCGGACGTGTGCCTTTTCGGAATCAGGCTCTGCCGAGGACGAGAGCCATGAGATGTTCCTCCTCTCAGCAAGCCGGGGTCCCAGATCCTGTTGTACCTGTGAATAGGCTGCAGGGGGACAGTGAAGACCAGCAACAGCTTTCAGGGCTGCCACCTTCCGTGTGGGACAAGGAGCCGGACGTGTGCCTTTTCGAATCAGGGTCTGCCGAGGACGAGAGCCATGAGATGTTCCTCCTCTGGGCATGCCCGGGTCCTGAATCCTGTTGTGCCTCTGAATAGGCTGCAGGGGGACGGTGAAGACCAGCAACAGCTTTCAGGGCTGCCACCTTCTGTGTGGGACAAGGAGGCGGACGTGTTCCTTTTTGGAATCAGGCTCTGCCGAGGACGAGAGCCATGAGATGTTCCTCCTCTGGGCAAGCCTGGGTCCCAGATCCTGTTGTACCTGTGAATAGGCTGCAGGGGGACGGTGAAGACCAGCAACAGCTTTCAGGGCTGCCACCTTCCTTGTGGGACAAGGAGCCGGACGTGTGCCTTTTCGGAATCAGGCTCTGCCGAGGACGAGATCCATGAGATGTTCCTCCTCTGGGCATGCCGGGTTCCTGAATCCTGTTGTGCCTCTGAATAGGCTGCAGGGGGACGGTTAAGACCAGCAACAGCTTTCAGGGCTGCCACCTTCCGTGTGGGACAAGGAGCCGGACGTGTGCCTTTTCGGAATCAGGCTCTGCCGAGGACGAGATCCATGAGATGTTCCTCCTCTGGGCATGCCTGGGTCCCAGATCCTGTTGTGCCTGTGAATAGGCTGCAGGGGGACGGTGAAGACCAGCAACAGCTTTCAGGGCTGCCAACTTCCGTGTGGGACAAGGAGCCGGACGTGTGCCTTTTCGGAATCAGGCTCTGCCGAGGACGAGAGCCATGAGATGTTCCTCCTGTCAGCAAGCCCGGGTCCCAGATCCTGTTGTGCCTGTGAATAGGCTGCAGGGGGACGGTGAAGACCAGCAACAGCTTTCAGGGCTGCCACCTTCCGTGTGGGACAAGGAGCCGGACGTGTGCCTTTTCGGAATCAGGCTCTGCCGAGAACGAGAGCCATGAGATGTTCCTCCTCTGGGCAAGCCGGGGTCCCAGATCCTGTTGTACCTGTGAATAGGCTGCAGGGGGACGGTGAAGACCAGCAACAGCTTTCAGGGCTGCCACCTTCCGTGTGGGACAAGGAGCCGGACGTGTGCCTTTTCGGAATCAGGCTCTGCCGAGGATGAGAGCCATGAGATGTTCCTCCTCTCAGCAAGCCCGGGTCCCAGATCCTGTTGTACCTGTGAATAGGCTGCAGGGGGACGGTGAAGACCAGCAACATCTTTCTGGGCTGCCACCTTCCGTGTGGGACAAGGAGCCGGACGTGTGCCTTTTCGGAATCAGGCTCTACCGAGGACGAGATCCATGAGATGTTCCTCCTCTGGGCATGCCCGGGTCCTGAATCCTGTTGTGCCTCTGAATAGGCTGCAGGGGGACGGTGAAGACCAGCAACAGCTTTCAGGGCTGCCACCTTCCGTGTGGGACAAGGAGCCGGACGTGTGCCTTTTCGGAATCAGGCTCTGCCGAGGACGAGATCCATGAGATGTTCCTCCTCTGGGCATGCCCGGGTCCTGAATCCTGTTGTGCCTCTGAATAGGCTGCAGGGGGACGGTGAAGACCAGCAACAGCTTTCAGGGCTGCCACCTTCCGTGTGGGACAAGGAGCCGGACGTGTGCCTTTTCGGAATCAGGCTCTGCCGAGGACGAGATCCATGAGATGTTCCTCCTCTGGGCATGCCTGGGTCCCAGATCCTGTTGTTCCTGTGAATAGGCTGCAGGGGGACGGTGAAGACCAGCAACAGCTTTCAGGGCTGCCAACTTCCGTGTGGGACAAGGAGCCGGACGTGTGCCTTTTCGGAATCAGGCTCTGCCGAGGACGAGAGCCATGAGATGTTCCTCCTCTCAGCAAGCCCGGGTCCCAGATCCTGTTGTGCCTGTGAATAGGCTGCAGGGGGATGGTGAAGACCAGCAACAGCTTTCAGGGCTGCCACCTTCCGTGTGGGACAAGGAGCCGGACGTGTGCCTTTTCGGAATCAGGCTCTGCCGAGAACGAGAGCCATGAGATGTTCCTCCTCTGGGCAAGCCGGGGTCCCAGATCCTGTTGTACCTGTGAATAGGCTGCAGGGGGACGGTGAAGACCAGCAACAGCTTTCAGGGCTGCCACCTTCTGTGTGGGACAAGGAGCCGGACGTGTGCCTTTTCGGAATCAGGCTCTGCCGAGGACGAGATCCATGAGATGTTCCTCCTCTGGGCATGCCCGGGTCCTGAATCCTATTTTGCCTCTGAATAGGCTGCAGGGGGACGGTGAAGACCAGCAACAGCTTTCAGGGCTGCCACCTTCCGTGTAGGACAAGGAGCCGGACGTGTGCCTTTTCGGAATCAGGCTCTGCCGAGGACGAGATCCATGAGATGTTCCTCCTCTGGGCATGCCCGGGTCCCAGATCCTGTTGTGCCTGTGAATAGGCTGCAGGGGGACGGTGAAGACCAGCAACAGCTTTCAGGGCTGCCACCTTCTGTGTGGGACAAGGAGCCGGACGTGTTCCTTTTCGGAATCAGGCTCTGCCGAGGACGAGAGCCATGAGATGTTCCTCCTCTGGGCAAGCCCGGGTCCCAGATCCTGTTGTACCTGTGAATAGGCTTCAGGGGGACGGTGAAGACCAGCAACAGCTTTCAGGGCTGCCACCTTCCGTGTGGGACAAGGAGCCGGACGTGTGCCTTTTCGGAATCAGGCTCTGCCGAGGACGAGATCCATGAGATGTTCCTCCTCTGGGCATGCCCGGGTCCCAGATCTTGTTGTACCTGTGAATAGGCTGCAGGGGGACGGTGAAGACCAGCAACAGCTTTCAGGGCTGCCACCTTCCGTGTGGGACAAGGAGCCGGACGTGTGCCTTTTCGAATCAGGGTCTGCCGAGGACGAGAGCCATGAGATGTTCCTCCTCTGGGCATGCCCGGGTCCTGAATCCTGTTGTGCCTCTGAATAGGCTGCAGGGGGACGGTGAAGACCAGCAACAGCTTTCAGGGCTGCCACCTTCCGTGTGGGACAAGGAGCCGGACGTGTGCCTTTTCGGAATCAGGCTCTGCCGAGGACGAGATCCATGAGATGTTCCTCCTCTGGGCATGCCCGGGTCCCAGATTCTGTTGTGCTTGTGAATAGGCTGCAGGGGGACGGTGAAGACTAGCAACAGCTTTCAGGGCTGCCACCTTCCGTGTGGGACAAGGAGCCGGACGTGTTCCTTTTTGGAATCAGGCTCTGCCGAGGACGAGAGCCATGAGATGTTCCTCCTCTGGGCAAGCCTGGGTCCCAGATCCTGTTGTACCTGTGAATAGGCTGCAGGGGGACGGTGAAGACCAGCAACAGCTTTCAGGGCTGCCACCTTCCGTGTGGGACAAGGAGCCGGACGTGTGCCTTTTCGGAATCAGGCTCTGCCGAGGACGAGATCCATGAGATGTTCCTCCTCTGGGCATGCCCGGGTCCTGAATCCTGTTGTGCCTCTGAATAGGCTGCAGGGGGACGGTGAAGACCAGCAACAGCTTTCAGGGCTGCCACCTTCCGTGTGGGACAAGGAGCCGGACGTGTGCCTTTTCGGAATCAGGCTCTGCCGAGGACGAGATCCATGAGATCTTCCTCCTCTGGGCATGCCTGGGTCCCAGATCCTGTTGTGCCTGTGAATAGGCTGCAGGGGGACGGTGAAGACCAGCAACAGCTTTCAGGGCTGCCAACTTCCGTGTGGGACAAGGAGCCGGACGTGTGCCTTTTCGGAATCAGGCTCTGCCGAGGACGAGAGCCATGAGATGTTCCTCCTCTCAGCAAGCCCGGGTCCCAGATCCTGTTGTGCCTGTGAATAGGCTGCAGGGGGATGGTGAAGACCAGCAACAGCTTTCAGGGCTGCCACCTTCCGTGTGGGACAAGGAGCCGGACGTGTGCCTTTTCGGAATCAGGCTCTGCCGAGAACGAGAGCCATGAGATGTTCCTCCTCTGGGCAAGCCGGGGTCCCAGATCCTGTTGTACCTGTGAATAGGCTGCAGGGGGACGGTGAAGACCAGCAACAGCTTTCAGGGCTGCCACCTTCTGTGTGGGACAAGGAGCCGGACGTGTGCCTTTTCGGAATCAGGCTCTGCCGAGGACGAGATCCATGAGATGTTCCTCCTCTGGGCATGCCCGGGTCCAGAATCCTATTTTGCCTCTGAATAGGCTGCAGGGGGACGGTGAAGACCAGCAACAGCTTTCAGGGCTGCCACCTTCCGTGTAGGACAAGGAGCCGGACGTGTGCCTTTTCGGAATCAGGCTCTGCCGAGGACGAGATCCATGAGATGTTCCTCCTCTGGGCATGCCCGGGTCCCAGATCCTGTTGTGCCTGTGAATAGGCTGCAGGGGGACGGTGAAGACCAGCAACAGCTTTCAGGGCTGCCACCTTCTGTGTGGGACAAGGAGCCGGACGTGTTCCTTTTCGGAATCAGGCTCTGCCGAGGACGAGAGCCATGAGATGTTCCTCCTCTGGGCAAGCCCGGGTCCCAGATCCTGTTGTACCTGTGAATAGGCTTCAGGGGGACGGTGAAGACCAGCAACAGCTTTCAGGGCTGCCACCTTCCGTGTGGGACAAGGAGCCGGACGTGTGCCTTTTCGGAATCAGGCTCTGCCGAGGACGAGATCCATGAGATGTTCCTCCTCTGGGCATGCCCGGGTCCCAGATCTTGTTGTACCTGTGAATAGGCTGCAGGGGGACGGTGAAGACCAGCAACAGCTTTCAGGGCTGCCACCTTCCGTGTGGGACAAGGAGCCGGACGTGTGCCTTTTCGAATCAGGGTCTGCCGAGGACGAGAGCCATGAGATGTTCCTCCTCTGGGCATGCCCGGGTCCTGAATCCTGTTGTGCCTCTGAATAGGCTGCAGGGGGACGGTGAAGACCAGCAACAGCTTTCAGGGCTGCCACCTTCCGTGTGGGACAAGGAGCCGGACGTGTGCCTTTTCGGAATCAGGCTCTGCCGAGGACGAGATCCATGAGATGTTCCTCCTCTGGGCATGCCCGGGTCCCAGATTCTGTTGTGCTTGTGAATAGGCTGCAGGGGGACGGTGAAGACCAGCAACAGCTTTCAGGGCTGCCACCTTCCGTGTGGGACAAGGAGCCGGACGTGTTCCTTTTTGGAATCAGGCTCTGCCGAGGACGAGAGCCATGAGATGTTCCTCCTCTGGGCAAGCCTGGGTCCCAGATCCTGTTGTACCTGTGAATAGGCTGCAGGGGGACGGTGAAGACCAGCAACAGCTTTCAGGGCTGCCACCTTCCGTGTGGGACAAGGAGCCGGACGTGTGCCTTTTCGGAATCAGGCTCTGCCGAGGACGAGATCCATGAGATGTTCCTCCTCTGGGCATGCCCGGGTCCTGAATCCTGTTGTGCCTCTGAATAGGCTGCAGGGGGACGGTGAAGACCAGCAACAGCTTTCAGGGCTGCCACCTTCCGTGTGGGACAAGGAGCCGGACGTGTGCCTTTTCGGAATCAGGCTCTGCCGAGGACGAGATCCATGAGATGTTCCTCCTCTGGGCATGCCTGGGTCCCAGATCCTGTTGTGCCTGTGAATAGGCTGCAGGGGGACGGTGAAGACCAGCAACAGCTTTCAGGGCTGCCAACTTCCGTGTGGGACAAGGAGCCGGACGTGTGCCTTTTTGGAATCAGGCTCTGCCGAGGACGAGAGCCATGAGATGTTCCTCCTCTCAGCAAGCCCGGGTCCCAGATCCTGTTGTGCCTGTGAATAGGCTGCAGGGGGATGGTGAAGACCAGCAACAGCTTTCAGGGCTGCCACCTTCCGTGTGGGACAAGGAGCCGGACGTGTGCCTTTTCGGAATCAGGCTCTGCCGAGGACGAGATCCATGAGATGTTCCTCCTCTGGGCATGCCTGGGTCCCAGATCCTGTTGTGCCTGTGAATAGGCTGCAGGGGGACGGTGAAGACCAGCAACAGCTTTCAGGGCTGCCAACTTCCGTGTGGGACAAGGAGCCGGACGTGTGCCTTTTCGGAATCAGGCTCTGCCGAGGACGAGAGCCATGAGATGTTCCTCCTCTCAGCAAGCCCGGGTCCCAGATCCTGTTGTGCCTGTGAATAGGCTGCAGGGGGATGGTGAAGACCAGCAACAGCTTTCAGGGCTGCCACCTTCCGTGTGGGACAAGGAGCCGGACGTGTGCCTTTTCGGAATCAGGCTCTGCCGAGAACGAGAGCCATGAGATGTTCCTCCTCTGGGCAAGCCGGGGTCCCAGATCCTGTTGTACCTGTGAATAGGCTGCAGGGGGACGGTGAAGACCAGCAACAGCTTTCAGGGCTGCCACCTTCCGTGTGGGACAAGGAGCCGGACGTGTGCCTTTTCAGAATCAGGCTCTGCCGAGGACGAGAGCCATGAGATGTTCCTCCTCTCAGCAAGCCCGGGTCCCAGATCCTGTTGTACCTGTGAATAGGCTGCAGGGGGATGGTGAAGACCAACAACAGCTTTCAGGGCTGCCACCTTCCGTGTGGGACAAGGAGCCGGACGTGTGCCTTTTCGGAATCAGGCTCTGCCGAGGACGAGATCCATGAGATGTTCCTCCTCTGGGCATGCCCGGGTCCTGAATCCTATTGTGCCTCTGAATAGGCTGCAGGGGGACGGTGAAGACCAGCAACAGCTTTCAGGGCTGCCACCTTCCGTGTGGGACAAGGAGCCGGACGTGTGCCTTTTCGGAATCAGGCTCTGCCGAGGACGAGATCCATGAGATGTTCCTCCTCTGGGCATGCCCGGGTCCCTGATCCTGTTGTGCCTGTGAATAGGCTGCAGGGGGACGGTGAAGACCAGCAACAGCTTTCAGGGCTGCCACCTTCCGTGTGGGACAAGGAGCCGGACGTGTGCCTTTTCGGAATCAGGCTCTGCCGAGGACGAGAGCCATGAGATGTTCCTCCTCTGGGCAAGCCCGGGTCCCAGATTCTGTTGTGCTTGTGAATAGGCTGCAGGGGGACGGTGAAGACCAGCAACAGCTTTCAGGGCTGCCACCTTCCGTGTGGGACAAGGAGCCGGACGTGTTCCTTTTTGGAATCAGGCTCTGCCGAGGACGAGAGCCATGAGATGTTCCTCCTCTGGGCAAGCCTGGGTCCCAGATCCTGTTGTACCTGTGAATAGGCTGCAGGGGGACGGTGAAGACCAGCAACAGCTTTCAGGGCTGCCACCTTCCGTGTGGGACAAGGAGCCGGACGTGTGCCTTTTCGGAATCAGGCTCTGCCGAGGACGAGATCCATGAGATGTTCCTCCTCTGGGCATTCCCGGGTCCTGAATCCTGTTGTGCCTCTGAATAGGCTGCAGGGGGACGGTGAAGACCAGCAACAGCTTTCAGGGCTGCCACCTTCCGTGTGGGACAAGGAGCCGGACGTGTGCCTTTTCGGAATCAGGCTCTGCCGAGGACGAGAGCCATGAGATGTTCCTCCTCTCAGCAAGCCCGGGTCCCAGATCCTGTTGTGCCTGTGAATAGGCTGCAGGGGGACGGTGAAGACCAGCAACAGCTTTCAGGGCTGCCACCTTCTGTGTGGGACAAGGAGCCGGACGTGTGCCTTTTCAGAATCAGGCTCTGCCGAGGACGAGAGCCATGAGATGTTCCTCCTCTCAGCAAGCCCGGGTCCCAGATCCTGTTGTACCTGTGAATAGGCTGCAGGGGGACGGTGAAGACCAGCAACAGCTTTCAGGGCTGCCACCTTCCGTGTGGGACAAGGAGCCGGACGTGTGCCTTTTCGGAATCAGGCTCTGCCGAGGACGAGATCCATGAGATGTTCCTCCTCTGGGCATGCCCGGGTCCTGAATCCTATTGTGCCTCTGAATAGGCTGCAGGGGGACGGTGAAGACCAGCAACAGCTTTCAGGGCTGCCACCTTCCGTGTGGGACAAGGAGCCGGACGTGTGCCTTTTCGGAATCAGGCTCTGCCGAGGACGAGATCCATGAGATGTTCCTCCTCTGGGCATGCCCGGGTCCCAGATCCTGTTGTGCCTGTGAATAGGCTGCAGGGGGACGGTGAAGACCAGCAACAGCTTTCAGGGCTGCCACCTTCCGTGTGGGACAAGGAGCCGGACGTGTGCCTTTTCGGAATCAGGATCTGCCGAGGACGAGAGCCATGAGATGTTCCTCCTCTCAGCAAGCCCGGGTCCCAGATCCTGTTGTACCTGTGAATAGGCTTCAGGGGGACGGTGAAGACCAGCAACAGCTTTCAGGGCTGCCACCTTCCGTGTGGAACAAGGAGCCGGACGTGTGCCTTTTCGGAATCAGGCTCTGCCGAGGACGAGAGCCATGAGATGTTCCTCCTCTGGGCATGCCCGGGTCCCAGATCCTGTTGTGCCTGTGAATAGGCTGCAGGGGGACGGTGAAGACCAGCAACAGCTTTCAGGGCTGCCACCTTCCGTGTGGGACAAGGAGCCGGACGTGTGCCTTTTCGGAATCAGGCTCTGCCGAGGACGAGATCCATGAGATGTTCCTCCTCTGGGCATGCCCGGGTCCCAGATCCTGTTGTGCCTGTGAATAGGCTGCAGGGGGACGGTGAAGACCAGCAACAGCTTTCAGGGCTGCCACCTTCCGTGTGGGACAAGGAGCCGGACGTGTGCCTTTTCGGAATCAGGCTCAGCCGAGGACGAGAGCCATGAGATGTTCCTCCTCTGGGCAAGCCCAGGTCCCAGATCCTGTTGTGCCAGTGAATAGGCTGCAGGGGGACGGTGAAGACCCGCAATAACTTTCAGGGCTGCCACCTTCTGTGTGGGACAAGGAGGCGGACGTGTTCCTTTTTGGAATCAGGCTCTGCCGAGGACGAGAGCCATGAGATGTTCCTCCTCTGGGCAAGCCCGGGTCCCAGATCCTGTTGGACCTGTGAATAGGCTGCAGGGGGACGGTGAAGACCAGCAACAGCTTTCAGGGCTGCCACCTTCCGTGTGGGACAAGGAGCCGGACGTGTGCCTTTTCGGAATCAGGCTCTGCCGAGGACGAGAGCCATGAGATGTTCCTCCTCTCAGCAAGCCGGGGTCCCAGATCCTGTTGTACCTGTGAATAGGCTGCAGGGGGACGGTGAAGACCAGCAACAGCTTTCAGGGCTGCCACCTTCCGTGTGGGACAAGGAGCCGGACGTGTGCCTTTTCGGAATCAGGCTCTGCCGAGGACGAGATCCATGAGATGTTCCTCCTCTGGGCATGCCCGGGTCCCAGATTCTGTTGTGCTTGTGAATAGGCTGCAGGGGGACGGTGAAGACCATCAACAGCTTTCAGGGCTGCCACCTTCCGTGTGGGACAAGGAGGCGGACGTGTTCCTTTTTGGAATCAGGCTCTGCCGAGGACGAGAGCCATGAGATGTTCCTCCTCTGGGCAAGCCTGGGTCCCAGATCCTGTTGTACCTGTGAATAGGCTGCAGGGGGACGGTGAAGACCAGCAACAGCTTTCAGGGCTGCCACCTTCCGTGTGGGACAAGGAGCCGGACGTGTGCCTTTTCGGAATCAGGCTCTGCCGAGGACGAGATCCATGAGATGTTCCTCCTCTGGGCATGCCCGGGTCCTGAATCCTGTTGTGCCTCTGAATAGGCTGCAGGGGGACGGTGAAGACCAGCAACAGCTTTCAGGGCTGCCACCTTCCGTGTGGGACAAGGAGCCGGACGTGTGCCTTTTCGGAATCAGGCTCTGCCGAGGACGAGATCCATGAGATGTTCCTCCTCTGGGCATGCCCGGGTCCTGAATCCTGTTGTGCCTCTGAATAGGCTGCAGGGGGACGGTGAAGACCAGCAACAGCTTTCAGGGCTGCCACCTTCCGTGTGGGACAAGGAGCCGGACGTGTGCCTTTTCGGAATCAGGCTCTGCCGAGGACGAGATCCATGAGATGTTCCTCCTCTGGGCATGCCCGGGTCCCAGATCCTGTTGTGCCTGTGAATAGGCTGCAGGGGGACGGTGAAGACCAGCAACAGCTTTCAGGGCTGCCAACTTACGTGTGGGACAAGGAGCCGGACGTGTGCCTTTTCGGAATCAGGCTCTGCCGAGGACGAGAGCCATGAGATGTTCCTCCTCTCAGCAAGCCCGGGTCCCAGATCCTGTTGTGCCTGTGAATAGGCTGCAGGGGGATGGTGAAGACCAGCAACAGCTTTCAGGGCTGCCACCTTCCGTGTGGGACAAGGAGCCGGACGTGTGCCTTTTCGGAATCAGGCTCTACCGAGGACGAGAGCCATGAGATGTTCCTCCTCTGGGCAAGCCGGGGTCCCAGATCCTGTTGTACCTGTGAATAGGCTGCAGGGGGACGGTGAAGACCAGCAACAGCTTTCAGGGCTGCCACCTTCCGTGTGGGACAAGGAGCCGGACGTGTGCCTTTTCGAATCAGGGTCTGCCGAGGACGAGAGCCATGAGATGTTCCTCCTCTGGGCATGCCCGGGTCCCAGATCCTGTTGTGCCTCTGAATAGGCTGCAGGGGGACGGTGAAGACCAGCAACAGCTTTCAGGGCTGCCACCTTCCGTGTGGGACAAGGAGCCGGACGTGTGCCTTTTCGGAATCAGGCTCTGCCGAGGACGAGATCCATGAGATGTTCCTCCTCTGGGCATGCCTGGGTCCCAGATCCTGTTGTGCCTGTGAATAGGCTGCAGGGGGACGGTGAAGACCAGCAACAGCTTTCAGGGCTGCCAACTTCCGTGTGGGACAAGGAGCCGGACGTGTGCCTTTTTGGAATCAGGCTCTGCCGAGGACGAGAGCCATGAGATGTTCCTCCTCTCAGCAAGCCCGGGTCCCAGATCCTGTTGTGCCTGTGAATAGGCTGCAGGGGGATGGTGAAGACCAGCAACAGCTTTCAGGGCTGCCACCTTCCGTGTGGGACAAGGAGCCGGACGTGTGCCTTTTCGGAATCAGGCTCTGCCGAGGACGAGATCCATGAGATGTTCCTCCTCTGGGCATGCCTGGGTCCCAGATCCTGTTGTGCCTGTGAATAGGCTGCAGGGGGACGGTGAAGACCAGCAACAGCTTTCAGGGCTGCCAACTTCCGTGTGGGACAAGGAGCCGGACGTGTGCCTTTTCGGAATCAGGCTCTGCCGAGGACGAGAGCCATGAGATGTTCCTCCTCTCAGCAAGCCCGGGTCCCAGATCCTGTTGTGCCTGTGAATAGGCTGCAGGGGGATGGTGAAGACCAGCAACAGCTTTCAGGGCTGCCACCTTCCGTGTGGGACAAGGAGCCGGACGTGTGCCTTTTCGGAATCAGGCTCTGCCGAGAACGAGAGCCATGAGATGTTCCTCCTCTGGGCAAGCCGGGGTCCCAGATCCTGTTGTACCTGTGAATAGGCTGCAGGGGGACGGTGAAGACCAGCAACAGCTTTCAGGGCTGCCACCTTCTGTGTGGGACAAGGAGCCGGACGTGTGCCTTTTCAGAATCAGGCTCTGCCGAGGACGAGAGCCATGAGATGTTCCTCCTCTCAGCAAGCCCGGGTCCCAGATCCTGTTGTACCTGTGAATAGGCTGCAGGGGGATGGTGAAGACCAGCAACAGCTTTCAGGGCTGCCACCTTCCGTGTGGGACAAGGAGCCGGACGTGTGCCTTTTCGGAATCAGGCTCTGCCGAGGACGAGATCCATGAGATGTTCCTCCTCTGGGCATGCCCGGGTCCTGAATCCTATTGTGCCTCTGAATAGGCTGCAGGGGGACGGTGAAGACCAGCAACAGCTTTCAGGGCTGCCACCTTCCGTGTGGGACAAGGAGCCGGACGTGTGCCTTTTCGGAATCAGGCTCTGCCGAGGACGAGATCCATGAGATGTTCCTCCTCTGGGCATGCCCGGGTCCCTTATCCTGTTGTGCCTGTGAATAGGCTGCAGGGGGACGGTGAAGACCAGCAACAGCTTTCAGGGCTGCCACCTTCCGTGTGGGACAAGGAGCCGGACGTGTGCCTTTTCGGAATCAGGCTCTGCCGAGGACGAGAGCCATGAGATGTTCCTCCTCTGGGCAAGCCCGGGTCCCAGATCCTGTTGTACCTGTGAATAGGCTGCAGGGGGACGGTGAAGACCAGCAACAGCTTTCAGGGCTGCCACCTTCCGTGTGGGACAAGGAGCCGGACGTGTGCCTTTTCGGAATCAGGCTCTGCCGAGGATGAGATCCATGAGATGTTCCTCCTCTGGGCATGCCCGGGTCCCAGATCCTGTTGTGCCTGTGAATAGGCTGCAGGGGGACGGTGAAGACCAGCAACATCTTTCAGGGCTGCCACCTTCCGTGTGGGACAAGGAGCCAGACGTGTGCCTTTTCGGAATCAGGCTCTGCCGAGGACGAGAGCCATGAGATGTTCCTCCTCTGGGCAAGCCCAGGTCCCAGATCCTGTTGTGCCTGTGAATAGGCTGCAGGGGGACGGTGAAGACCAGCAACAACTTTCAGGGCTGCCACCTTCCGTGTGGGACAAGGAGCCGGATGTGTGCCTTTTCGGAATCAGGCTCTACCGAGGACGAGAGCCATGAGATGTTCCTCCTCTGGGCAAGCCCGGATCCCAGATCCTGTTGTACCTCTGAATAGGCTGCAGGGGGACGGTGAAGACCAGCAACAGCTTTCAGGGCTGCCACCTTCCGTGTGGGACAAGGAGCCGGACGTGTGCCTTTTCGGAAACAGGCTATGCCGAGGACGAGAGCCATGAGATGTTCCTCCTCTGGGCAAGCCCAGGTCCCAGATCCTGTTGTGCCTGTGAATAGGCTGCAGGGGGACGGTGAAGACCAGCAACAGCTTTCAGGGCTGCCACCTTCCGTGTGGGACAAGGAGCCGGACGTGTGCCTTTTCGGAATCAGGCTCTGCCGAGGACGAGAGCCATGAGATGTTCCTCCTCTGGGCATGCCCGGGTCCCAGATCCTGTTGTGCTTGTGAATAGGCTGCAGGGGGACGGTGAAGACCAGCAACAGCTTTCAGGGCTGCCACCTTCTGTGTGGGACAAGAGGCGGACGTGTTCCTTTTTGGAATCAGGCACTGCCGAGGACGAGAGCCATGAGATGTTCCTCCTCTCAGCAAGCCCGGGTCCCAGATCCTGTTGTACCTGTGAATAGGCTGCAGGGGGACGGTGAAGACCAGCAACAGCTTTCAGGGCTGCCACCTTCCGTGTGGGACAAGGAGCCGGACGTGTGCCTTTTCGGAATCAGGCTCTGCCGAGGACGAGAGCCATGAGATGTTCCTCCTCTGGGCATGCCCGGGTCCTGAATCCTATTGTGCCTCTGAATAGGCTGCAGGGGGACGGTGAAGACCAGCAACAGCTTTCAGGGCTGCCACCTTCCGTGTGGGACAAGGAGCCGGACGTGTGCCTTTTCGGAATCAGGCTCTGCCGAGGACGAGATCCATGAGATGTTCCTCCTCTGGGCATGCCCGGGTCCCAGATCCTGTTGTGCCTCTGAATAGGCTGCAGGGGGACGGTGAAGACCAGCAA
This sequence comes from Astur gentilis, assembly GCF_929443795.1. Taxonomy (NCBI): domain Eukaryota; kingdom Metazoa; phylum Chordata; class Aves; order Accipitriformes; family Accipitridae; genus Astur; species Astur gentilis. The sequence continues at coordinate 1,564,863 of NW_026061113.1, read as the reverse complement.
CAGCTTTCAGGGCTGCCACCTTCCGTGTGGGACAAGGAGCCGGACGTGTGCCTTTTCGAATCAGGGTCTGCCGAGGACGAGAGCCATGAGATGTTCCTCCTCTGGGCATGCCCGGGTCCTGAATCCTGTTGTGCCTCTGAATAGGCTGCAGGGGGACGGTGAAGACCAGCAACAGCTTTCAGGGCTGCCACCTTCCGTGTGGGACAAGGAGCCGGACGTGTGCCTTTTCGGAATCAGGCTCTGCCGAGGACGAGATCCATGAGAGGTTCCTCCTCTGGGCATGCCCGGGTCCCAGATTCTGTTGTGCTTGTGAATAGGCTGCAGGGGGACGGTGAAGACCAGCAACAGCTTTCAGGGCTGCCACCTTCCGTGTGGGACAAGGAGCCGGACGTGTTCCTTTTTGGAATCAGGCTCTGCCGAGGACGAGAGCCATGAGATGTTCCTCCTCTGGGCAAGCCTGGGTCCCAGATCCTGTTGTACCTGTGAATAGGCTGCAGGGGGACGGTGAAGACCAGCAACAGCTTTCAGGGCTGCCACCTTCCGTGTGGGACAAGGAGCCGGACGTGTGCCTTTTCGGAATCAGGCTCTGCCGAGGACGAGATCCATGAGATGTTCCTCCTCTGGGCATGCCCGGGTCCTGAATCCTGTTGTGCCTCTGAATAGGCTGCAGGGGGACGGTGAAGACCAGCAACAGCTTTCAGGGCTGCCACCTTCCGTGTGGGACAAGGAGCCGGACGTGTGCCTTTTCGGAATCAGGCTCTGCCGAGGACGAGAGCCATGAGATGTTCCTCCTCTCAGCAAGCCCGGGTCCCAGATCCTGTTGTGCCTGTGAATAGGCTGCAGGGGGACGGTGAAGACCAGCAACAGCTTTCAGGGCTGCCACCTTCTGTGTGGGACAAGGAGCCGGACGTGTGCCTTTTCAGAATCAGGCTCTGCCGAGGACGAGAGCCATGAGATGTTCCTCCTCTCAGCAAGCCCGGGTCCCAGATCCTGTTGTACCTGTGAATAGGCTTCAGGGGGACGGTGAAGACCAGCAACAGCTTTCAGGGCTGCCACCTTCCGTGTGGGACAAGGAGCCGGACGTGTGCCTTTTCGGAATCAGGCTCTGCCGAGGACGAGATCCATGAGATGTTCCTCCTCTGGGCATGCCCGGGTCCTGAATCCTATTGTGCCTCTGAATAGGCTGCAGGGGGACGGTGAAGACCAGCAACAGCTTTCAGGGCTGCCACCTTCCGTGTGGGACAAGGAGCCGGACGTGTGCCTTTTCGGAATCAGGCTCTGCCGAGGACGAGATCCATGAGATGTTCCTCCTCTGGGCATGCCCGGGTCCCAGATCCTGTTGTGCCTGTGAATAGGCTGCAGGGGGACGGTGAAGACCAGCAACAACTTTCAGGGCTGCCACCTTCCGTGTGGGACAAGGAGCCGGACGTGTGCCTTTTCGGAATCAGGCTCTGCCGAGGACGAGAGCCATGAGATGTTCCTCCTCTCAGCAAGCCCGGGTCCCAGATCCTGTTGTACCTGTGAATAGGCTTCAGGGGGACGGTGAAGACCAGCAACAGCTTTCAGGGCTGCCACCTTCCGTGTGGAACAAGGAGCCGGACGTGTGCCTTTTCGGAATCAGGCTCTGCCGAGGACGAGAGCCATGAGATGTTCCTCCTCTCAGCAAGCACGGGTCCCAGATCCTGTTGTGCCTGTGAATAGGCTGCAGGGGGACGGTGAAGACCAGCAACAGCTTTCAGGGCTGCCACCTTCCGTGTGGGACAAGGAGCCGGACGTGTGCCTTTTCGGAATCAGGCTCTGCCGAGGACGAGAGCCATGAGATGTTCCTCCTCTGGGCATGCCCGGGTCCCAGATCCTGTTGTGCCTGTGAATAGGCTGCAGGGGGACGGTGAAGACCAGCAACAGCTTTCAGGGCTGCCACCTTCCGTGTGGGACAAGGAGCCGGACGTGTGCCTTTTCGGAATCAGGCTCAGCCGAGGACGAGAGCCATGAGATGTTCCTCCTCTGGGCAAGCCCAGGTCCCAGATCCTGTTGTGCCAGTGAATAGGCTGCAGGGGGACGGTGAAGACCCGCAATAACTTTCAGGGCTGCCACCTTCTGTGTGGGACAAGGAGGCGGACGTGTTCCTTTTTGGAATCAGGCTCTGCCGAGGACGAGAGCCATGAGATGTTCCTCCTCTGGGCAAGCCCGGGTCCCAGATCCTGTTGGACCTGTGAATAGGCTGCAGGGGGACGGTGAAGACCAGCAACAGCTTTCAGGGCTGCCACCTTCTGTGTGGGACAAGGAGCCGGACGTGTGCCTTTTCAGAATCAGGCTCTGCCGAGGACGAGAGCCATGAGATGTTCCTCCTCTCAGCAAGCCCGGGTCCCAGATCCTGTTGTACCTGTGAATAGGCTTCAGGGGGACGGTGAAGACCAGCAACAGCTTTCAGGGCTGCCACCTTCCGTGTGGGACAAGGAGCCGGACGTGTGCCTTTTCGGAATCAGGCTCTGCCGAGGACGAGATCCATGAGATGTTCCTCCTCTGGGCATGCCCGGGTCCTGAATCCTATTGTGCCTCTGAATAGGCTGCAGGGGGACGGTGAAGACCAGCAACAGCTTTCAGGGCTGCCACCTTCCGTGTGGGACAAGGAGCCGGACGTGTGCCTTTTCGGAATCAGGCTCTGCCGAGGACGAGATCCATGAGATGTTCCTCCTCTGGGCATGCCCGGGTCCCAGATCCTGTTGTGCCTGTGAATAGGCTGCAGGGGGACGGTGAAGACCAGCAACAGCTTTCAGGGCTGCCACCTTCCGTGTGGGACAAGGAGCCGGACGTGTGCCTTTTCGGAATCAGGATCTGCCGAGGACGAGAGCCATGAGATGTTCCTCCTCTCAGCAAGCCCGGGTCCCAGATCCTGTTGTACCTGTGAATAGGCTTCAGGGGGACGGTGAAGACCAGCAACAGCTTTCAGGGCTGCCACCTTCCGTGTGGAACAAGGAGCCGGACGTGTGCCTTTTCGGAATCAGGCTCTGCCGAGGACGAGATCCATGAGATGTTCCTCCTCTGGGCATGCCCGGGTCCCAGATCCTGTTGTGCCTGTGAATAGGCTGCAGGGGGACGGTGAAGACCAGCAACAGCTTTCAGGGCTGCCACCTTCCGTGTGGGACAAGGAGCCGGACGTGTGCCTTTTCGGAATCAGGCTCAGCCGAGGACGAGAGCCATGAGATGTTCCTCCTCTGGGCAAGCCCAGGTCCCAGATCCTGTTGTGCCAGTGAATAGGCTGCAGGGGGACGGTGAAGACCCGCAATAACTTTCAGGGCTGCCACCTTCTGTGTGGGACAAGGAGGCGGACGTGTTCCTTTTTGGAATCAGGCTCTGCCGAGGACGAGAGCCATGAGATGTTCCTCCTCTGGGCAAGCCCGGGTCCCAGATCCTGTTGGACCTGTGAATAGGCTGCAGGGGGACGGTGAAGACCAGCAACAGCTTTCAGGGCTGCCACCTTCCGTGTGGGACAAGGAGCCGGACGTGTGCCTTTTCGGAATCAGGCTCTGCCGAGGACGAGAGCCATGAGATGTTCCTCCTCTCAGCAAGCCGGGGTCCCAGATCCTGTTGTACCTGTGAATAGGCTGCAGGGGGACGGTGAAGACCAGCAACAGCTTTCAGGGCTGCCACCTTCCGTGTGGGACAAGGAGCCGGACGTGTGCCTTTTCGGAATCAGGCTCTGCCGAGGACGAGAGCCATGAGATGTTCCTCCTCTGGGCATGCCCGGGTCCCAGATTCTGTTGTGCTTGTGAATAGGCTGCAGGGGGACGGTGAAGACCAGCAACAGCTTTCAGGGCTGCCACCTTCTGTGTGGGACAAGGAGCCGGACGTGTTCCTTTTCGGAATCAGGCTCTGCCGAGGACGAGAGCCATGAGATGTTCCTCCTCTGGGCAAGCCTGGGTCCCAGATCCTGTTGTACCTGTGAATAGGCTGCAGGGGGACGGTGAAGACCAGCAACAGCTTTCAGGGCTGCCACCTTCCGTGTGGGACAAGGAGCCGGACGTGTGCCTTTTCGGAATCAGGCTCTGCCGAGGACGAGATCCATGAGATGTTCCTCCTCTGGGCATGCCCGAGTCCTGAATCCTGTTGTGCCTCTGAATAGGCTGCAGGGGGACGGTGAAGACCAGCAACAGCTTTCAGGGCTGCCACCTTCCGTGTGGGACAAGGAGCCGGACGTGTGCCTTTTCGGAATCAGGCTCTGCCGAGGACGAGATCCATGAGATGTTCCTCCTCTGGGCATGCCCGGGTCCTGAATCCTGTTGTGCCTCTGAATAGGCTGCAGGGGGACGGTGAAGACCAGCAACAGCTTTCAGGGCTGCCACCTTCCGTGTGGGACAAGGAGCCGGACGTGTGCCTTGTCGGAATCAGGCTCTGCCGAGGACGAGATCCATGAGATGTTCCTCCTCTGGGCATGCCTGGGTCCCAGATCCTGTTGTGCCTGTGAATAGGCTGCAGGGGGACGGTGAAGACCAGCAACAGCTTTCAGGGCTGCCACCTTCCGTGTGGGACAAGGAGCCGGACGTGTGCCTTTTCGGAATCAGGCTCTGCCGAGGACGAGAGCCATGAGATGTTCCTCCTCTCAGCAAGCCCGGGTCCCAGATCCTGTTGTGCCTGTGAATAGGCTGCAGGGGGATGGTGAAGACCAGCAACAGCTTTCAGGGCTGCCACCTTCCGTGTGGGACAAGGAGCCGGACGTGTGCCTTTTCGGAATCAGGCTCTACCGAGGACGAGAGCCATGAGATGTTCCTCCTCTGGGCAAGCCGGGGTCCCAGATCCTGTTGTACCTGTGAATAGGCTGCAGGGGGACGGTGAAGACCAGCAACAGCTTTCAGGGCTGCCACCTTCCGTGTGGGACAAGGAGCCGGACGTGTGCCTTTTCGAATCAGGGTCTGCCGAGGACGAGAGCCATGAGATGTTCCTCCTCTGGGCATGCCCGGGTCCCAGATCCTGTTGTGCCTCTGAATAGGCTGCAGGGGGACGGTGAAGACCAGCAACAGCTTTCAGGGCTGCCACCTTCCGTGTGGGACAAGGAGCCGGACGTGTGCCTTTTCGGAATCAGGCTCTGCCGAGGACGAGATCCATGAGATGTTCCTCCTCTGGGCATGCCTGGGTCCCAGATCCTGTTGTGCCTGTGAATAGTCTGCAGGGGGACGGTGAAGACCAGCAACAGCTTTCAGGGCTGCCAACTTCCGTGTGGGACAAGGAGCCGGACGTGTGCCTTTTCGGAATCAGGCTCTGCCGAGGACGAGATCCATGAGATGTTCCTCCTCTGGGCATGCCCGGGTCCCAGATCCTGTTGTGCCTGTGAATAGGCTGCAGGGGGATGGTGAAGACCAGCAACAGCTTTCAGGGCTGCCACCTTCCGTGTGGGACAAGGAGCCGGACGTGTGCCTTTTCGGAATCAGGCTCTGCCGAGAACGAGAGCCATGAGATGTTCCTCCTCTGGGCAAGCCGGGGTCCCAGATCCTGTTGTACCTGTGAATAGGCTGCAGGGGGACGGTGAAGACCAGCAACAGCTTTCAGGGCTGCCACCTTCTGTGTGGGACAAGGAGCCGGACGTGTGCCTTTTCAGAATCAGGCTCTGCCGAGGACGAGAGCCATGAGATGTTCCTCCTCTCAGCAAGCCCGGGTCCCAGATCCTGTTGTACCTGTGAATAGGCTGCAGGGGGATGGTGAAGACCAGCAACAGCTTTCAGGGCTGCCACCTTCCGTGTGGGACAAGGAGCCGGACGTGTGCCTTTTCGGAATCAGGCTCTGCCGAGGACGAGATCCATGAGATGTTCCTCCTCTGGGCATGCCCGGGTCCTGAATCCTGTTGTGCCTCTGAATAGGCTGCAGGGGGACGGTGAAGACCAGCAACAGCTTTCAGGGCTGCCACCTTCCGTGTGGGACAAGGAGCCGGACGTGTGCCTTTTCGGAATCAGGCTCTGCCGAGGACGAGATCCATGAGATGTTCCTCCTCTGGGCATGCCCGGGTCCCTGATCCTGTTGTGCCTGTGAATAGGCTGCAGGGGGACGGTGAAGACCAGCAACAGCTTTCAGGGCTGCCACCTTCCGTGTGGGACAAGGAGCCGGACGTGTGCCTTTTCGGAATCAGGCTCTGCCGAGGACGAGAGCCATGAGATGTTCCTCCTCTGGGCAAGCCCGGGTCCCAGATCCTGTTGTACCTGTGAATAGGCTGCAGGGGGACGGTGAAGACCAGCAACAGCTTTCAGGGCTGCCACCTCCGTGTGGGACAAGGAGCCGGACGTGTGCCTTTTCGGAATCAGGCTCTGCCGAGGATGAGATCCATGAGATGTTCCTCCTCTGGGCATGCCCGGGTCCCAGATCCTGTTGTGCCTGTGAATAGGCTGCAGGGGGACGGTGAAGACCAGCAACATCTTTCAGGGCTGCCACCTTCCGTGTGGGACAAGGAGCCGGACGTGTGCCTTTTCGGAATCAGGCTCTGCCGAGGACGAGAGCCATGAGATGTTCCTCCTCTGGGCATGCCCAGGTCCCAGATCCTGTTGTGCCTGTGAATAGGCTGCAGGGGGACGGTGAAGACCAGCAACAACTTTCAGGGCTGCCACCTTCCGTGTGGGACAAGGAGCCGGATGTGTGCCTTTTCGGAATCAGGCTCTACCGAGGACGAGAGCCATGAGATGTTCCTCCTCTGGGCAAGCCCGGATCCCAGATCCTGTTGTACCTCTGAATAGGCTGCAGGGGGACGGTGAAGACCAGCAACAGCTTTCAGGGCTGCCACCTTCCGTGTGGGACAAGGAGCCGGACGTGTGCCTTTTCGGAATCAGGCTATGCCGAGGACGAGAGCCATGAGATGTTCCTCCTCTGGGCAAGCCCAGGTCCCAGATCCTGTTGTGCCTGTGAATAGGCTGCAGGGGGATGGTGAAGTCCAGCAACAGCTTTCAGGGCTGCCACCTTCCGTGTGGGACAAGGAGCCGGACGTGTGCCTTTTCGGAATCAGGCTCTGCCGAGGACGAGAGCCATGAGATGTTCCTCCTCTGGGCATGCCCGGGTCCCAGATCCTGTTGTGCCTGTGAATAGGCTGCAGGGGGACGGTGAAGACCAGCAACAGCTTTCAGGGCTGCCACCTTCTGTGTGGGACAAGGAGGCGGACGTGTTCCTTTTTGGAATCAGGCTCTGCCGAGGACGAGAGCCATGAGATGTTCCTCCTCTCAGCAAGCCCGGGTCCCAGATCCTGTTGTACCTGTGAATAGGCTGCAGGGGGACGGTGAAGACCAGCAACAGCTTTCAGGGCTGCCACCTTCCGTGTGGGACAAGGAGCCGGACGTGTGCCTTTTCGGAATCAGGCTCTGCCGAGGACGAGATCCATGAGATGTTCCTCCTCTGGGCATGCCCGGGTCCCTGATCCTGTTGTGCCTGTGAATAGGCTGCAGGGGGACGGTGAAGACCAGCAACAGCTTTCAGGGCTGCCACCTTCCGTGTGGGACAAGGAGCCGGACGTGTGCCTTTTCGGAATCAGGCTCTGCCGAGGACGAGAGCCATGAGATGTTCCTCCTCTGGGCAAGCCCGGGTCCCAGATCCTGTTGTACCTGTGAATAGGCTGCAGGGGGACGGTGAAGACCAGCAACAGCTTTCAGGGCTGCCACCTTCCGTGTGGGACAAGGAGCCGGACGTGTGCCTTTTCGGAATCAGGCTCTGCCGAGGATGAGATCCATGAGATGTTCCTCCTCTGGGCATGCCCGGGTCCCAGATCCTGTTGTGCCTGTGAATAGGCTGCAGGGGGACGGTGAAGACCAGCAACATCTTTCAGGGCTGCCACCTTCCGTGTGGGACAAGGAGCCGGACGTGTGCCTTTTCGGAATCAGGCTCTGCCGAGGACGAGAGCCATGAGATGTTCCTCCTCTGGGCAAGCCCAGGTCCCAGATCCTGTTGTGCCTGTGAATAGGCTGCAGGGGGACGGTGAAGACCAGCAACAACTTTCAGGGCTGCCACCTTCCGTGTGGGACAAGGAGCCGGATGTGTGCCTTTTCGGAATCAGGCTCTACCGAGGACGAGAGCCATGAGATGTTCCTCCTCTGGGCAAGCCCGGATCCCAGATCCTGTTGTACCTCTGAATAGGCTGCAGGGGGACGGTGAAGACCAGCAACAGCTTTCAGGGCTGCCACCTTCCGTGTGGGACAAGGAGCCGGACGTGTGCCTTTTCGGAATCAGGCTATGCCGAGGACGAGAGCCATGAGATGTTCCTCCTCTGGGCAAGCCCAGGTCCCAGATCCTGTTGTGCCTGTGAATAGGCTGCAGGGGGATGGTGAAGTCCAGCAACAGCTTTCAGGGCTGCCACCTTCCGTGTGGGACAAGGAGCCGGACGTGTGCCTTTTCGGAATCAGGCTCTGCCGAGGACGAGAGCCATGAGATGTTCCTCCTCTGGGCATGCCCGGGTCCCAGATCCTGTTGTGCTTGTGAATAGGCTGCAGGGGGACGGTGAAGACCAGCAACAGCTTTCAGGGCTGCCACCTTCTGTGTGGGACAAGGAGGCGGACGTGTTCCTTTTTGGAATCAGGCTCTGCCGAGGACGAGAGCCATGAGATGTTCCTCCTCTCAGCAAGCCCGGGTCCCAGATCCTGTTGTACCTGTGAATAGGCTGCAGGGGGACGGTGAAGACCAGCAACAGCTTTCAGGGCTGCCACCTTCCGTGTGGGACAAGGAGCCGGACGTGTGCCTTTTCGGAATCAGGCTCTGCCGAGGACGAGAGCCATGAGATGTTCCTCCTCTGGGCATGCCCGGGTCCTGAATCCTATTGTGCCTCTGAATAGGCTGCAGGGGGACGGTGAAGACCAGCAACAGCTTTCAGGGCTGCCACCTTCCGTGTGGGACAAGGAGCCGGACGTGTGCCTTTTCGGAATCAGGCTCTGCCGAGGACGAGATCCATGAGATGTTCCTCCTCTGGGCATGCCCGGGTCCCAGATCCTGTTGTGCCTCTGAATAGGCTGCAGGGGGACGGTGAAGACCAGCAACAGCTTTCAGGGCTGCCACCTTCTGTGTGGGACAAGGAGCCGGACGTGTGCCTTTTCGGAATCAGGCTCTGCCGAGGACGAGAGCCATGAGACGTTCCTCCTCTGGGCAAGCCCGGGTCCCAGATCCTGTTGTACCTGTGAATAGGCTGCAGGGGGACGGTGAAGACCAGCAACAGCTTTCAGGGCTGCCACCTTCCGTGTGGGACAAGGAGCCGGACGTGTGCCTTTTCGGAATCAGGCTCTGCCGAGGACGAGATCCATGAGATGTTCCTCCTCTGGGCATGCCCGGGTCCCAGATCCTGTTGTGCCTGTGAATAGGCTGCAGGGGGACGGTGAAGACCAGCAACAGCTTTCAGGGCTGCCACCTTCCGTGTGGGACAAGAAGCCGGACGTGTGCCTTTTCGGAATCAGGCTATGCCGAGGACGAGAGCCATGAGATGTTCCTCCTCTGGGCAAGCCCAGGTCCCAGATCCTGTTGTGCCTGTGAATAGGCTGCAGGGGGACGGTGAAGACCAGCAACAGCTTTCAGGGCTGCCACCTTCCGTGTGGGACAAGGAGCCGGACGTGTGCCTTTTCGGAATCAGGCTCTGCCGAGGACGAGAGCCATGAGATGTTCCTCCTCTGGGCATGCCCGGGTCCTGAATCCTATTGTGCCTCTGAATAGGCTGCAGGGGGAAGGTGAAGACCAGCAACAGCTTTCAGGGCTGCCACCTTCCGTGTGGGACAAGGAGCCGGACGTGTGCCTTTTCGGAATCAGGCTCTGCCGAGGACGAGATCCATGAGATGTTCCTCCTCTGGGCATGCCCGGGTCCCAGATCCTGTTGTGCCTGTGAATAGGCTGCAGGGGGACGGTGAAGACCAGCAACAGCTTTCAGGGCTGCCACCTTCTGTGTGGGACAAGGAGCCGGACGTGTTCCTTTTCGGAATCAGGCTCTGCCGAGGACGAGAGCCATGAGATGTTCCTCCTCTGGGCAAGCCCGGGTCCCAGATCCTGTTGTACCTGTGAATAGGCTGCAGGGGGACGGTGAAGACCAGCAACAGCTTTCAGGGCTGCCACCTTCCGTGTGGGACAAGGAGCCGGACGTGTGCCTTTTCGGAATCAGGCTCTGCCGAGGACGAGATCCATGAGATGTTCCTCCTCTGGGCATGCCCGGGTCCCAGATCCTGTTGTGCCTGTGAATAGGCTGCAGGGGGACGGTGAAGACCAGCAACAGCTTTCAGGGCTGCCACCTTCCGTGTGGGACAAGGAGCCGGACGTGTGCCTTTTCGGAATCAGGCTCAGCCGAGGACGAGAGCCATGAGATGTTCCTCCTCTGGGCAAGCCCAGGTCCCAGATCCTGTTGTGCCTGTGAATAGGCTGCAGGGGGACGGTGAAGACCCGCAACAACTTTCAGGGCTGCCACCTTCCGTGTGGGACAAGGAGCCGGACGTGTGCCTTTTCGAATCAGGGTCTGCCGAGGACGAGAGCCATGAGATGTTCCTCCTCTGGGCATGCCCGGGTCCTGAATCCTGTTGTGCCTCTGAATAGGCTGCAGGGGGACGGTGAAGACCAGCAACAGCTTTCAGGGCTGCCACCTTCCGTGTGGGACAAGGAGCCGGACGTGTGCCTTTTCGGAATCAGGCTCTGCCGAGGACGAGATCCATGAGATGTTCCTCCTGTGGGCATGCCCGGGTCCCAGATTCTGTTGTGCTTGTGAATAGGCTGCAGGGGGACGGTGAAGACCAGCAACAGCTTTCAGGGCTGCCACCTTCCGTGTGGGACAAGGAGCCGGACGTGTTCCTTTTTGGAATCAGGCTCTGCCGAGGACGAGAGCCATGAGATGTTCCTCCTCTGGGCAAGCCTGGGTCCCAGATCCTGTTGTACCTGTGAATAGGCTGCAGGGGGACGGTGAAGACCAGCAACAGCTTTCAGGGCTGCCACCTTCCGTGTGGGACAAGGAGCCGGACGTGTGCCTTTTCGGAATCAGGCTCTGCCGAGGACGAGATCCATGAGATGTTCCTCCTCTGGGCATGCCCGGGTCCTGAATCCTGTTGTGCCTCTGAATAGGCTGCAGGGGGACGGTGAAGACCAGCAACAGCTTTCCGGGCTGCCACCTTCCGTGTGGGACAAGGAGCCGGACGTGTGCCTTTTCGGAATCAGGCTCTGCCGAGGACGAGAGCCATGAGATGTTCCTCCTCTCAGCAAGCCCGGGTCCCAGATCCTGTTGTGCCTGTGAATAGGCTGCAGGGGGACGGTGAAGACCAGCAACAGCTTTCAGGGCTGCCACCTTCTGTGTGGGACAAGGAGCCGGACGTGTGCCTTTTCAGAATCAGGCTCTGCCGAGGACGAGAGCCATGAGATGTTCCTCCTCTCAGCAAGCCCGGGTCCCAGATCCTGTTGTACCTGTGAATAGGCTTCAGGGGGACGGTGAAGACCAGCAACAGCTTTCAGGGCTGCCACCTTCCGTGTGGGACAAGGAGCCGGACGTGTGCCTTTTCGGAATCAGGCTCTGCCGAGGACGAGAGCCATGAGATGTTCCTCCTCTGGGCAAGCCCGGGTCCCAGATCCTGTTGGACCTGTGAATAGGCTGCAGGGGGACGGTGAAGACCAGCAACAGCTTTCAGGGCTGCCACCTTCCGTGTGGGACAAGGAGCCGGACGTGTTCCTTTTTGGAATCAGGCTCTGCCGAGGACGAGAGCCATGAGATGTTCCTCCTCTGGGCAAGCCTGGGTCCCAGATCCTGTTGTACCTGTGAATAGGCTGCAGGGGGACGGTGAAGACCAGCAACAGCTTTCAGGGCTGCCACCTTCCGTGTGGGACAAGGAGCCGGACGTGTGCCTTTTCGGAATCAGGCTCTGCCGAGGACGAGATCCATGAGATGTTCCTCCTCTGGGCATGCCCGGGTCCTGAATCCTGTTGTGCCTCTGAATAGCCTGCAGGGGGACGGTGAAGACCAGCAACAGCTTTCAGGGCTGCCACCTTCCGTGTGGGACAAGGAGCCGGACGTGTGCCTTTTCGGAATCAGGCTCTGCCGAGGACGAGATCCATGAGATGTTCCTCCTCTAGGCATGCCCGGGTCCCAGATCCTGTTGTGCCTGTGAATAGGCTGCAGGGGGACGGTGAAGACCAGCAACAGCTTTCAGGGCTGCCACCTTCCGTGTGGGACAAGGAGCCGGACGTGTGCCTTTTCGGAATCAGGATCTGCCGAGGACGAGAGCCATGAGATGTTCCTCCTCTCAGCAAGCCCGGGTCCCAGATCCTGTTGTACCTGTGAATAGGCTTCAGGGGGACGGTGAAGACCAGCAACAGCTTTCAGGGCTGCCACCTTCCGTGTGGGACAAGGAGCCGGACGTGTGCCTTTTCGGAATCAGGCTCTGCCGAGGACGAGAGCCATGAGATGTTCCTCCTCTCAGCAAGCACGGGTCCCAGATCCTGTTGTGCCTGTGAATAGGCTGCAGGGGGACGGTGAAGACCAGCAACAGCTTTCAGGGCTGCCACCTTCCGTGTGGGACAAGGAGCCGGACGTGTGCCTTTTCGGAATCAGGCTCTGCCGAGGACGAGATCCATGAGATGTTCCTCCTCTGGGCATGCCCGGGTCCCAGATCCTGTTGTGCCTGTGAATAGGCTGCAGGGGGACGGTGAAGACCAGCAACAGCTTTCAGGGCTGCCACCTTCCGTGTGGGACAAGGAGCCGGACGTGTGCCTTTTCGGAATCAGGCTCAGCCGAGGACGAGAGCCATGAGATGTTCCTCCTCTGGGCAAGCCCAGGTCCCAGATCCTGTTGTGCCAGTGAATAGGCTGCAGGGGGACGGTGAAGACCCGCAATAACTTTCAGGGCTGCCACCTTCTGTGTGGGACAAGGAGGCGGACGTGTTCCTTTTTGGAATCAGGCTCTGCCGAGGACGAGAGCCATGAGATGTTCCTCCTCTGGGCAAGCCCGGGTCCCAGATCCTGTTGGACCTGTGAATAGGCTGCAGGGGGACGGTGAAGACCAGCAACAGCTTTCAGGGCTGCCACCTTCCGTGTGGGACAAGGAGCCGGACGTGTGCCTTTTCGGAATCAGGCTCTGCCGAGGACGAGAGCCATGAGATGTTCCTCCTCCTCTGAGCAAGCCGGGGTCCCAGATCCTGTTGTACCTGTGAATAGGCTGCAGGGGGACGGTGAAGACCAGCAACAGCTTTCAGGGCTGCCACCTTCCGTGTGGGACAAGGAGCCGGACGTGTGCCTTTTCGGAATCAGGCTCTGCCGAGGACGAGATCCATGAGATGTTCCTCCTCTGGGCATGCCCGGGTCCCAGATTCTGTTGTGCTTGTGAATAGGCTGCAGGGGGACGGTGAAGACCAGCAACAGCTTTCAGGGCTGCCACCTTCCGTGTGGGACAAGGAGGCGGACGTGTTCCTTTTTGGAATCAGGCTCTGCCGAGGACGAGAGCCATGAGATGTTCCTCCTCTGGGCAAGCCTGGGTCCCAGATCCTGTTGTACCTGTGAATAGGCTGCAGGGGGACGGTGAAGACCAGCAACAGCTTTCAGGGCTGCCACCTTCCGTGTGGGACAAGGAGCCGGACGTGTGCCTTTTCGGAATCAGGCTCTGCCGAGGACGAGATCCATGAGATGTTCCTCCTCTGGGCATGCCCGGGTCCTGAATCCTGTTGTGCCTCTGAATAGGCTGCAGGGGGACGGTGAAGACCAGCAACAGCTTTCAGGGCTGCCACCTTCCGTGTGGGACAAGGAGCCGGACGTGTGCCTTTTCGGAATCAGGCTCTGCCGAGGACGAGATCCATGAGATGTTCCTCCTCTGGGCATGCCTGGGTCCCAGATCCTGTTGTGCCTGTGAATAGGCTGCAGGGGGACGGTGAAGACCAGCAACAGCTTTCAGGGCTGCCAACTTACGTGTGGGACAAGGAGCCGGACGTGTGCCTTTTCGGAATCAGGCTCTGCCGAGGACGAGAGCCATGAGATGTTCCTCCTCTCAGCAAGCCCGGGTCCCAGATCCTGTTGTGCCTGTGAATAGGCTGCAGGGGGATGGTGAAGACCAGCAACAGCTTTCAGGGCTGCCACCTTCCGTGTGGGACAAGGAGCCGGACGTGTGCCTTTTCGGAATCAGGCTCTACCGAGGACGAGAGCCATGAGATGTTCCTCCTCTGGGCAAGCCGGGGTCCCAGATCCTGTTGTACCTGTGAATAGGCTGCAGGGGGACGGTGAAGACCAGCAACAGCTTTCAGGGCTGCCACCTTCCGTGTGGGACAAGGAGCCGGACGTGTGCCTTTTCGAATCAGGGTCTGCCGAGGACGAGAGCCATGAGATGTTCCTCCTCTGGGCATGCCCGGGTCCCAGATCCTGTTGTGCCTCTGAATAGGCTGCAGGGGGACGGTGAAGACCAGCAACAGCTTTCAGGGCTGCCACCTTCCGTGTGGGACAAGGAGCCGGACGTGTGCCTTTTCGGAATCAGGCTCTGCCGAGGACGAGATCCATGAGATGTTCCTCCTCTGGGCATGCCCGGGTCCTGAATCCTGTTGTGCCTCTGAATAGGCTGCAGGGGGACGGTGAAGACCAGCAACAGCTTTCAGGGCTGCCACCTTCCGTGTGGGACAAGGAGCCGGACGTGTGCCTTTTCGGAATCAGGCTCTGCCGAGGACGAGATCCATGAGATGTTCCTCCTCTGGGCATGCCTGGGTCCCAGATCCTGTTGTGCCTGTGAATAGGCTGCAGGGGGACGGTGAAGACCAGCAACAGCTTTCAGGGCTGCCAACTTCCGTGTGGGACAAGGAGCCGGACGTGTGCCTTTTCGGAATCAGGCTCTGCCGAGGACGAGAGCCATGAGATGTTCCTCCTCTCAGCAAGCCCGGGTCCCAGATCCTGTTGTGCCTGTGAATAGGCTGCAGGGGGATGGTGAAGACCAGCAACAGCTTTCAGGGCTGCCACCTTCCGTGTGGGACAAGGAGCCGGACGTGTGCCTTTTCGGAATCAGGCTCTGCCGAGAACGAGAGCCATGAGATGTTCCTCCTCTGGGCAAGCCGGGGTCCCAGATCCTGTTGTACCTGTGAATAGGCTGCAGGGGGACGGTGAAGACCAGCAACAGCTTTCAGGGCTGCCACCTTCTGTGTGGGACAAGGAGCCGGACGTGTGCCTTTTCAGAATCAGGCTCTGCCGAGGACGAGAGCCATGAGATGTTCCTCCTCTCAGCAAGCCCGGGTCCCAGATCCTGTTGTACCTGTGAATAGGCTGCAGGGGGACGGTGAAGACCAGCAACAGCTTTCAGGGCTGCCACCTTCCGTGTGGGACAAGGAGCCGGACGTGTGCCTTTTCGGAATCAGGCTCTGCCGAGGACGAGAGCCATGAGATGTTCCTCCTCTGGGCATGCCCGGGTCCTGAATCCTATTGTGCCTCTGAATAGGCTGCAGGGGGACGGTGAAGACCAGCAACAGCTTTCAGGGCTGCCACCTTCCGTGTGGGACAAGGAGCCGGACGTGTGCCTTTTCGGAATCAGGCTCTGCCGAGGACGAGAGCCATGAGATGTTCCTCCTCTGGGCATGCCCGGGTCCCAGATCCTGTTGTGCCTGTGAATAGGCTGCAGGGGGACGGTGAAGACCAGCAACAGCTTTCAGGGCTGCCACCTTCCGTGTGGGACAAGGAGCCGGACGTGTGCCTTTTCGGAATCAGGATCTGCCGAGGACGAGAGCCATGAGATGTTCCTCCTCTGGGCAAGCCCGGTCCCAGATCCTGTTGTACCTGTGAATAGGCTTCAGGGGGACGGTGAAGACCAGCAACAGCTTTCAGGGCTGCCACCTTCCGTGTGGGACAAGGAGCCGGACTTGTGCCTTTTCGGAATCAGGCTCTGCCGAGGACGAGAGCCATGAGATGTTCCTCCTCTGGGCATGCCCGGGTCCCAGATCCTGTTGTGCCTGTGAATAGGCTGCAGGGGGACGGTGAAGACCAGCAACATCTTTCAGGGCTGCCACCTTCCGTGTGGGACAAGGAGCCGGACATGTGCCTTTTCGGAATCAGGCTCTGCCGAGGACGAGAGCCATGAGATGTTCCTCCTCTGGGCAAGCCCAGGTCCCAGATCCTGTTGTGCCTGTGAATAGGCTGCAGGGGGACGGTGAAGACCAGCAACAACTTCCAGGGCTGCCACCTTCCGTGTGGGACAAGGAGCCGGATGTGTGCCTTTTCGGAATCAGGCTCTGCCGAGGACGAGATCCCTGAGATGTTCCTCCTCTGGGCATGCCCGGGTCCCAGATCCTGTTGTGCCTGTGAATAGGCTGCAGGGGGACGGTGAAGACCAGCAACAGCTTTCAGGGCTGCCACCTTCCGTGTGGGACAAGGAGCCGGACGTGTTCCTTTTCGGAATCAGGCTCTGCCGAGGACGAGATCCATGAGATGTTCCTCCTCTGGGCATGCCCGGGTCCCAGATCCTGTTGTGCCTGTGAATAGGCTGCAGGGGGACGGTGAAGACCAGCAACAGCTTTCAGGGCTGCCACCTTCCGTGTGGGACAAGGAGCCGGACGTGTGCCTTTTCGGAATCAGGCTCAGCCGAGGACGAGAGCCATGAGATGTTCCTCCTCTGGGCAAGCCCAGGTCCCAGATCCTGTTGTGCCTGTGAATAGGCTGCAGGGGGACGGTGAAGACCCGCAACAACTTTCAGGGCTGCCACCTTCTGTGTGGGACAAGGAGGCGGACGTGTTCCTTTTTGGAATCAGGCTCTGCCGAGGACGAGAGCCATGAGATGTTCCTCCTCTGGGCATGCCCAGGTCCCGAATCCTGTTGTGCCTGTGAATAGGCTGCAGGGGGACGGTGAAGACCAGCAACAGCTTTCAGGGCTGCCACCTTCCGTGTGGGACAAGGAGCCGGACGTGTGCCTTTTCGGAATCAGGCTCTGCCGAGGACGAGAGCCATGACATGTTCCTCCTCTCAGCAAGCTGGGGTCCCAGATCCTGTTGTACCTGTGAATAGGCTGCAGGGGGACGGTGAAGACCAGCAACAGCTTTCAGGGCTGCCACCTTCCGTGTGGGACAAGGAGCCGGACGTGTGCCTTTTCGAATCAGGGTCTGCCGAGGACGAGAGCCATGAGATGTTCCTCCTCTGGGCATGCTCGGGTCCTGAATCCTGTTGTGCCTCTGAATAGGCTGCAGGGGGACGGTGAAGACCAGCAACAGCTTTCAGGGCTGCCACCTTCCGTGTGGGACAAGGAGCCGGACGTGTGCCTTTTCGGAATCAGGCTCTGCCGAGGACGAGATCCATGAGATGTTCCTCCTCTGGGCATGCCCGGGTCCCAGATTCTGTTGTGCTTGTGAATAGGCTGCAGGGGGACGGTGAAGACCAGCAACAGCTTTCAGGGCTGCCACCTTCCGTGTGGGACAAGGAGCCGGACGTGTTCCTTTTTGGAATCAGGCTCTGCCGAGGACGAGAGCCATGAGATGTTCCTCCTCTGGGCAAGCCTGGGTCCCAGATCCTGTTGTACCTGTGAATAGGCTGCAGGGGGACGGTGAAGACCAGCAACAGCTTTCAGGGCTGCCACCTTCCGTGTGGGACAAGGAGCCGGACGTGTGCCTTTTCGGAATCAGGCTCTGCCGAGGACGAGATCCATGAGATGTTCCTCCTCTGGGCATGCCCGGGTCCTGAATCCTGTTGTGCCTCTGAATAGGCTGCAGGGGGACGGTGAAGACCAGCAACAGCTTTCAGGGCTGCCACCTTCCGTGTGGGACAAGGAGCCGGACGTGTGCCTTTTCGGAATCAGGCTCTGCCGAGGACGAGATCCATGAGATGTTCCTCCTCTGGGCATGCCTGGGTCCCAGATCCTGTTGTGCCTGTGAATAGGCTGCAGGGGGACGGTGAAGACCAGCAACAGCTTTCAGGGCTGCCAACTTCCGTGTGGGACAAGGAGCCGGACGTGTGCCTTTTCGGAATCAGGCTCTGCCGAGGACGAGAGCCATGAGATGTTCCTCCTCTCAGCAAGCCCGGGTCCCAGATCCTGTTGTGCCTGTGAATAGGCTGCAGGGGGATGGTGAAGACCAGCAACAGCTTTCAGGGCTGCCACCTTCCGTGTGGGACAAGGAGCCGGATGTGTGCCTTTTCGGAATCAGGCTCTGCCGAGAACGAGAGCCATGAGATGTTCCTCCTCTGGGCAAGCCGGGGTCCCAGATCCTGTTGTACCTGTGAATAGGCTGCAGGGGGACGGTGAAGACCAGCAACAGCTTTCAGGGCTGCCACCTTCTGTGTGGGACAAGGAGCCGGACGTGTGCCTTTTCAGAATCAGGCTCTGCCGAGGACGAGAGCCATGAGATGTTCCTTCTCTCAACAAGCCCGGGTCCCAGATCCTGTTGTACCTGTGAATAGGCTGCAGGGGGACGGTGAAGACCAGCAACAGCTTTCAGGGCTGCCACCTTCCGTGTGGGACAAGGAGCCGGACGTGTGCCTTTTCGGAATCAGGCTCTGCCGAGGACGAGATCCATGAGATGTTCCTCCTCTGGGCATGCCCGGGTCCTGAATCCTATTGTGCCTCTGAATAGGCTGCAGGGGGACGGTGAAGACCAGCAACAGCTTTCAGGGCTGCCACCTTCCGTGTGGGACAAGGAGCCGGACGTGTGCCTTTTCGGAATCAGGCTCTGCCGAGGACGAGATCCATGAGATGTTTCTCCTCTGGGCATGCCCGGGTCCCAGATCCTGTTGTGCCTGTGAATAGGCTGCAGGGGGACGGTGAAGACCAGCAACAGCTTTCAGGGCTGCCACCTTCCGTGTGGGACAAGGAGCCGGACGTGTGCCTTTTCGGAATCAGGCTCTGCCGAGGACGAGAGCCATGAGATGTTCCTCCTCTCAGCAAGCCCGGGTCCCAGATCCTGTTGTACCTGTGAATAGGCTTCAGGGGGACGGTGAAGACCAGCAACAGCTTTCAGGGCTGCCACCTTCCGTGTGGGACAAGGAGCCGGACTTGTGCCTTTTCGGAATCAGGCTCTGCCGAGGACGAGATCCATGAGATGTTCCTCCTCTGGGCATGCCCGGGTCCCAGATCCTGTTGTGCCTGTGAATAGGCTTCAGGGGGACGGTGAAGACCAGCAACATCTTTCAGGGCTGCCACCTTCCGTGTGGGACAAGGAGCCGGACGTGTGCCTTTTCGGAATCAGGCTCTGCCGAGGACGAGAGCCATGAGATGTTCCTCCTCTGGGCATGCCCGGGTCCCAGATCCTGTTGTGCCTGTGAATAGGCTGCAGGGGGACGGTGAAGACCAGCAACAGCTTTCAGGGCTGCCACCTTCCGTGTGGGACAAGGAGCCGGACGTGTGCCTTTTCGGAATCAGGCTCTGCCGAGGACGAGATCCATGAGATGTTCCTCCTCTGGGAATGCCCGGGTCCCAGATCCTGTTGTGCCTGTGAATAGGCTGCAGGGGGACGGTGAAGACCAGCAACAGCTTTCAGGGCTGCCACCTTCCGTGTGGGACAAGGAGCCGGACGTGTGCCTTTTCGGAATCAGGCTCAGCCGAGGACGAGAGCCATGAGATGTTCCTCCTCTGGGCAAGCCCAGGTCCCAGATCCTGTTGTGCCAGTGAATAGGCTGCAGGGGGACGGTGAAGACCCGCAATAACTTTCAGGGCTGCCACCTTCTGTGTGGGACAAGGAGGCGGACGTGTTCCTTTTTGGAATCAGGCTCTGCCGAGGACGAGAGCCATGAGATGTTCCTCCTCTGGGACAGCCCGGGTCCCAGATCCTGTTGTACCTGTGAATAGGCTGCAGGGGGACGGTGAAGACCAGCAACAGCTTTCAGGGCTGCCACCTTCCGTGTGGGACAAGGAGCCGGACGTGTGCCTTTTCGGAATCAGGCTCTGCCGAGGACGAGAGCCATGAGATGTTCCTCCTCTCAGCAAGCCGGGGTCCCAGATCCTGTTGTAGCTGTGAATAGGCTGCAGGGGGACGGTGAAGACCAGCAACAGCTTTCAGGGCTGCCACCTTCCGTGTGGGACAAGGAGCCGGACGTGTGCCTTTTCGGAATCAGGCTCTGCCGAGGACGAGATCCATGAGATGTTCCTCCTCTGGGCATGCCCGGGTCCCAGATTCTGTTGTGCTTGTGAATAGGCTGCAGGGGGACGGTGAAGACCAGCAACAGCTTTCAGGGCTGCCACCTTCCGTGTGGGACAAGGAGGCGGACGTGTTCCTTTTTGGAATCAGGCTCTGCCGAGGACGAGAGCCATGAGATGTTCCTCCTCTGGGCAAGCCTGGGTCCCAGATCCTGTTGTACCTGTGAATAGGCTGCAGGGGGACGGTGAAGACCAGCAACAGCTTTCAGGGCTGCCACCTTCCGTGTGGGACAAGGAGCCGGACGTGTGCCTTTTCGGAATCAGGCTCTGCCGAGGACGAGATCCATGAGATGTTCCTCCTCTGGGCATGCCCGGGTCCTGAATCCTGTTGTGCCTGTGAATAGGCTGCAGGGGGACGGTGAAGACCAGCAACAGCTTTCAGGGCTGCCACCTTCCGTGTGGGACAAGGAGCCGGACGTGTGCCTTTTCGGAATCAGGCTCTGCCGAGGACGAGATCCATGAGATGTTCCTCCTCTGGGCATGCCTGGGTCCCAGATCCTGTTGTGCCTGTGAATAGGCTGCAGGGGGACGGTGAAGACCAGCAACAGCTTTCAGGGCTGCCAACTTCCGTGTGGGACAAGGAGCCGGACGTGTGCCTTTTCGGAATCAGGCTCTGCCGAGGACGAGAACCATGAGATGTTCCTCCTCTCAGCAAGCCCGGGTCCCAGATCCTGTTGTACCTGTGAATAGGCTGCAGGGGGACGGTGAAGACCAGCAACAACTTTCAGGGCTGCCACCTTCCGTGTGGGACAAGGAGCCGGACGTGTGCCTTTTCGGAATCAGGCTCTGCCGAGGACGAGATCCATGAGATGTTCCTCCTCTGGGCATGCCCGGGTCCCAGATCCTGTTGTGCCTCTGAATAGGCTGCAGGGGGACGGTGAAGACCAGCAACAGCTTTCAGGGCTGCCACCTTCCGTGTGGGACAAGGAGCCGGACGTGTGCCTTTTCGGAATCAGGCTCTGCCGAGGACGAGATCCCTGAGATGTTCCTCCTCTGGGCATGCCCGGGTCCCAGATCCTGTTGTGCCTGTGAATAGGCTGCAGGGGGACGGTGAAGACCAGCAACAGCTTTCAGGGCTGCCACCTTCCGTGTGGGACAAGGAGCCGGACGTGTGCCTTTTCGGAATCAGGATCTGCCGAGGACGAGAGCCATGAGATGTTCCTCCTCTGGGCAAGCCCGGGTCCCAGATCCTGTTGTACCTGTGAATAGGCTTCAGGGGGACGGTGAAGACCAGCAACAGCTTTCAGGGCTGCCACCTTCCGTGTGGGACAAGGAGCCGGACTTGTGCCTTTTCGGAATCAGGCTCTGCCGAGGACGAGATCCATGAGATGTTCCTCCTCTGGGCATGCCCAGGTCCCAGATCCTGTTGTGCCTGTGAATAGGCTGCAGGGGGACGGTGAAGACCCGCAACAACTTTCAGGGCTGCCACCTTCTGTGTGGGACAAGGAGGCGGACGTGTTCCTTTTTGGAATCAGGCTCTGCCGAGGAAGAGAGCCATGAGATGTTCCTCCTCTCAGCAAGCCCGGGTCCCAGATCCTGTTGTACCTGTGAATAGGCTGCAGGGGGACGGTGAAGACCAGCAACAGCTTTCAGGGCTGCCACCTTCCGTGTGGGACAAGGAGCCGGACGTGTGCCTTTTCGAATCAGGGTCTGCCGAGGACGAGAGCCATGAGATGTTCCTCCTCTGGGCAAGCCCGGGTCCCAGATCCTGTTGTGCCTCTGAATAGGCTGCAGGGGGACGGTGAAGACCAGCAACAGCTTTCAGGGCTGCCACCTTCCGTGTGGGACAAGGAGCCGGACGTGTGCCTTTTCGGAATCAGGCTCTGCCGAGGACGAGATCCATGAGATGTTCCTCCTCTGGGCATGCCCGGGTCCCAGATCCTGTTGTGCCTGTGAATAGGCTGCAGGGGGACGGTGAAGACCAGCAACAGCTTTCAGGGCTGCCACCTTCCGTGTGGGACAAGGAGCCGGACGTGTGCCTTTTTGGAATCAGGCTCTGCCGAGGACGAGAGCCATGAGATGTTCCTCCTCTGGGCAAGCCTGGGTCCCAGATCCTGTTGTACCTGTGAATAGGCTGCAGGGGGACGGTGAAGACCAGCAACAGCTTTCAGGGCTGCCACCTTCCGTGTGGGACAAGGAGCCGGACGTGTGCCTTTTCGGAATCAGGCTCTGCCGAGGACGAGATCCATGAGATGTTCCTCCTCTGGGCATGCCCGGGTCCCAGATCCTGTTGTGCCTGTGAATAGGCTGCAGGGGGACGGTAAAGACCAGCAACAGCTTTCAGGGCTGCCACCTTCCGTGTGGGACAAGGAGCCGGACGTGTGCCTTTTCGGAATCAGGCTCTGCCGAGGACGAGAGCCATGAGATGTTCCTCCTCTGGGCAAGCCCGGGTCCCAGATCCTGTTGTGCCTGTGAATAGGCTGCAGGGGGACGGTAAAGACCAGCAACAGCTTTCAGGGCTGCCACCTTCCGTGTGGGACAAGGAGCCGGACGTGTGCCTTTTCGGAATCAGGCTCTGCCGAGGACGAGATCCCTGAGATGTTCCTCCTCTGGGCATGCCCGGGTCCCAGATCCTGTTGTGCCTGTGAATAGGCTGCAGGGGGACGGTGAAGACCAGCAACAGCTTTCAGGGCTGCCACCTTCCGTGTGGGACAAGGAGCCGGACGTGTGCCTTTTCGGAATCAGGATCTGCCGAGGACGAGAGCCATGAGATGTTCCTCCTCTGGGCAAGCCCGGGTCCCAGATCCTGTTGTAGCTGTGAATAGGCTTCAGGGGGACGGTGAAGACCAGCAACAGCTTTCAGGGCTGCCACCTTCCGTGTGGGACAAGGAGCCGGACTTGTGCCTTTTCGGAATCAGGCTCTGCCGAGGACGAGATCCATGAGATGTTCCTCCCCTGGGCATGCCCAGGTCCCAGATCCTGTTGTGCCTGTGAATAGGCTGCAGGGGGACGGTGAAGACCCGCAACAACTTTCAGGGCTGCCACCTTCTGTGTGGGACAAGGAGGCGGACGTGTTCCTTTTTGGAATCAGGCTCTGCCGAGGAAGAGAGCCATGAGATGTTCCTCCTCTCAGCAAGCCCGGGTCCCAGATCCTGTTGTACCTGTGAATAGGCTGCAGGGGGACGGTGAAGACCAGCAACAGCTTTCAGGGCTGCCACCTTCCGTGTGGGACAAGGAGCCGGACGTGTGCCTTTTCGAATCAGGGTCTGCCGAGGACGAGAGCCATGAGATGTTCCTCCTCTGGGCATGCCCGGGTCCCAGATCCTGTTGTGCCTCTGAATAGGCTGCAGGGGGACGGTGAAGACCAGCAACAGCTTTCAGGGCTGCCACCTTCCGTGTGGGACAAGGAGCCGGACGTGTGCCTTTTCGGAATCAGGCTCTGCCGAGGACGAGATCCATGAGATGTTCCTCCTCTGGGCATGCCCGGGTCCCAGATTCTGTTGTGCTTGTGAATAGGCTGCAGGGGGACGGTGAAGACCAGCAACAGCTTTCAGGGCTGCCACCTTCCGTGTGGGACAAGGAGCCGGACTTGTGCCTTTTTGGAATCAGGCTCTGCCGAGGACGAGAGCCATGAGATGTTCCTCCTCTGGGCAAGCCTGGGTCCCAGATCCTGTTGTACCTGTGAATAGGCTGCAGGGGGACGGTGAAGACCAGCAACAGCTTTCAGGGCTGCCACCTTCCGTGTGGGACAAGGAGCCGGACGTGTGCCTTTTCGGAATCAGGCTCTGCCGAGGACGAGATCCATGAGATGTTCCTCCTCTGGGCATGCCCGGGTCCCAGATCCTGTTGTGCCTGTGAATAGGCTGCAGGGGGACGGTAAAGACCAGCAACAGCTTTCAGGGCTGCCACCTTCCGTGTGGGACAAGGAGCCGGACGTGTGCCTTTTCGGAATCAGGCTCTGCCGAGGACGAGAGCCATGAGATGTTCCTCCTCTCAGCAAGCCTTGGTCCCAGATCCTGTTGTACCTGTGAATAGGCTGCAGGGGGACGGTGAAGACCAGCAACAGCTTTCAGGGCTGCCACCTTCCGTGTGGGACAAGGAGCCGGACGTGTGCCTTTTCGGAATCAGGCTCTGCTGAGGACGAGAACCATGAGATGTTCCTCCTCTCAGCAAGCCCGGGTCCCAAATCCTGTTGTACCTGTGAATAGGCTGCAGGGGGACGGTGAAGACCAGCAACAACTTTCAGGGCTGCCACCTTCCGTGTGGGACAAGGAGCCGGACGTGTGCCTTTTCGGAATCAGGCTCTGCCGAGGACGAGATCCATGAGATGTTCCTCCTCTGGGCATGCCCGGGTCCTGAATCCTATTGTGCCTCTGAATAGGCTGCAGGGGGACGGTGAAGACCAGCAACAGCTTTCAGGGCTGCCACCTTCCGTGTGGGACAAGGAGCCGGACGTGTGCCTTTTCGGAATCAGGCTCTGCCGAGGACGAGATCCATGAGATGTTCCTCCTCTGGGCATGCCCGGGTCCCAGATCCTGTTGTGCCTGTGAATAGGCTGCAGGGGGACGGTGAAGACCAGCAACAGCTTTCAGGGCTGCCACCTTCCGTGTGGGACAAGGAGCCGGACGTGTGCCTTTTCGGAATCAGGATCTGCCGAGGACGAGAGCCATGAGATGTTACTCCTCTGGGCAAGCCCGGGTCCCAGATCCTGTTGTACCTGTGAATAGGCTTCAGGGGGACGGTGAAGACCAGCAACAGCTTTCAGGGCTGCCACCTTCCGTGTGGGACAAGGAGCCGGACTTGTGCCTTTTCGGAATCAGGCTCTGCCGAGGACGAGATCCATGAGATGTTCCTCCTCTGGGCATGCCCAGGTCCCAGATCCTGTTGTGCCTGTGAATAGGCTGCAGGGGGACGGTGAAGACCCGCAACAACTTTCAGGGCTGCCACCTTCCGTGTGGGACAAGGAGCCGGACGTGTGCCTTTTCGGAATCAGGCTCTGCCGAGGACGAGATCCATGAGATGTTCCTCCTCTGGGCATGCCCGGGTCCCAGATCCTGTTGTGCCTGTGAATAGGCTGCAGGGGGACGGTAAAGACCAGCAACAGCTTTCAGGGCTGCCACCTTCCGTGTGGGACAAGGAGCCGGACGTGTGCCTTTTCGGAATCAGGCTCTGCCGAGGACGAGAGCCATGAGATGTTCCTCCTCTCAGCAAGCCTTGGTCCCAGATCCTGTTGTACCTGTGAATAGGCTGCAGGGGGACGGTGAAGACCAGCAACAGCTTTCAGGG
Organism: Astur gentilis; assembly: GCF_929443795.1. NCBI lineage: Eukaryota > Metazoa > Chordata > Aves > Accipitriformes > Accipitridae > Astur > Astur gentilis. The sequence goes on along the minus strand of NW_026061113.1, from coordinate 1,539,599 downwards.
CTGCCACCTTCCGTGTGGGACAAGGAGCCGGACGTGTGCCTTTTCGGAATCAGGCTCTGCCGAGGACGAGAGCCATGAGATGTTCCTCCTCTGGGCATGCCCGGGTCCCAGATCCTGTTGTTCCTGTGAATAGGCTGCAGGGGGACGGTGAAGACCAGCAACAGCTTTCAGGGCTGCCACCTTCCGTGTGGGACAAGGAGCCGGACGTGTGCCTTTTCGGAATCAGGCTCTGCCGAGGACGAGAGCCATGAGATGTTCCTCCTCTGGGCAAGCCCGGGTCCCAGATCGTGTTGTACCTGTGAATAGGCTGCAGGGGACGGTGAAGACCAGCAACATCTTTCAGGGCTGCCACCTTCCGTGTGGGACAAGGAGCCGGACGTGTGCCTTTTCGGAATCAGGCTCTGCCGAGGACGAGAGCCATGAGATGTTCCTCCTCTGGGCAAGCCCGGGTCCCAGATCGTGTTGTGCCTGTGAAGAGGCTGCAGGGGGACGGTGAAGACCAGCAACAGCTTTCAGGGCTGCCACCTTCCGTGTGGGACAAGGAGCCGGACGTGTGCCTTTTCGGAATCAGGCTCTGCCGAGGACGAGATCCATGAGATGTTCCTCCTCTGGGCATGCCCGGGTCCAAGATCCTGTTGTGCCTGTGAATAGGCTGCAGGGGGACGGTGAAGACCAGCAACATCTTTCAGGGCTGCCACCTTCCGTGTGGGACAAGGAGCCGGACGTGTGCCTTTTCGGAATCAGGCTCTGCCGAGGACGAGAGCCATGAGATGTTCCTCCTCTGGGCAACCCCAGGTCCCAGATCTTCTTGTGCCTGTGAATAGGCTGCAGGGGGATGGTGAAGACCAGCGACAACTTTCAGGGCTGCCACCTTCCGTGTGGGACAAGGAGCCGGACGTGTGCCTTTTCGGAATCAGGCTCTGCCGAGGACGAGAGACATGAGATGTTCCTCCTCTCAGCAAGCCCGGGTCCCAGATCCTGTTGTACCTGTGAATAGGCTGCAGGGGGACGGTGAAGACCAGCAACAGCTTTCAGGGCTGCCACCTTCCGTGTGGGACAAGGAGCCGGACGTGTGCCTTTTCGGAATCAGGCTCTGCCGAGGACGAGAGCCATGAGATGTTCCTCCTCTCAGCAAGCCCGGGTCCCAGATCCTGTTGTACCTGTGAATAGGCTGCAGGGGGACGGTGAAGACCAGCAACAGCTTTCAGGGCTGCCACCTTCCGTGTGGGACAAGGAGCCGGACGTGTGCCTTTTCGAATCAGGGTCTGCCGAGGACGAGAGCCATGAGATGTTCCTCCTCTGGGCATGCCCGGGTCCCAGATCCTGTTGTGCCTGTGAATAGGCTGCAGGGGGACGGTGAAGACCAGCAACAGCTTTCAGGGCTGCCACCTTCCGTGTGGGACAAGGAGCCGGACGTGTGCCTTTTCGGAATCAGGCTCTGCCGAGGACGAGATCCATGAGATGTTCCTCCTCTGGGCATGCCCGGTTCCCAGATTCTGTTGTGCTTGTGAATAGGCTGCAGGGGGACGGTGAAGACCAGCAACAGCTTTCAGGGCTGCCACCTTCCGTGTGGGACAAGTAGGCGGACGTGTTCCTTTTTGGAATCAGGCTCTTCCGAGGACGAGAGCCATGAGATGTTCCTCCTCTGGGCAAGCCTGGGTCCCAGATCCTGTTGTACCTGTGAATAGGCTGCAGGGGGACGGTGAAGACCAGCAACAGCTTTCAGGGCTGCCACCTTCCGTGTGGGACAAGGAGCCGGACGTGTGCCTTTTCGGAATCAGGCTCTGCCGAGGACGAGATCCATGAGATGTTCCTCCTCTGGGCATGCCCGGGTCCCAGATCCTGTTGTGCCTGTGAATAGGCTGCAGGGGGACGGTGAAGACCAGCAACAGCTTTCAGGGCTGCCACCTTCCGTGTGGGACAAGGAGCCGGACGTGTGCCTTTTCGGAATCAGGATCTGCCGAGGACGAGAGCCATGAGATGTTCCTCCTCTGGGCAAGCCCGGGTCCCAGATCCTGTTGTACCTGTGAATAGGCTTCAGGGGGACGGTGAAGACCAGCAACAGCTTTCAGGGCTGCCACCTTCCGTGTGGGACAAGGAGCCGGACGTGTGCCTTTTCGGAATCAGGCTCTGCCGAGGACGAGATCCATGAGATGTTCCTCCTCTGGGCATGCCCAGGTCCCAGATCCTGTTGTGCCTGTGAATAGGCTGCAGGGGGACGGTGAAGACCCGCAACAACTTTCAGGGCTGCCACCTTCCGTGTGGGACAAGGAGGCGGACGTGTTCCTTTTTGGAATCAGGCTCTGCCGAGGAAGAGAGCCATGAGATGTTCCTCCTCTCAGCAAGCCGGGGTCCCAGATCCTGTTGTACCTGTGAATAGGCTGCAGGGGGACGGTGAAGACCAGCAACAGCTTTCAGGGCTGCCACCTTCCGTGTGGGACAAGGAGCCGGACGTGTGCCTTTTCGAATCAGGGTCTGCCGAGGACGAGAGCCATGAGATGTTCCTCCTCTGGGCATGCCCGGGTCCCAGATCCTGTTGTGCCTCTGAATAGGCTGCAGGGGGACGGTGAAGACCAGCAACAGCTTTCAGGGCTGCCACCTTCCGTGTGGGACAAGGAGCCGGACGTGTGCCTTTTCGGAATCAGGCTCTGCCGAGGACGAGATCCATGAGATGTTCCTCCTCTGGGCATGCCCGGGTCCCAGATTCTGTTGTGCTTGTGAATAGGCTGCAGGGGGACGGTGAAGACCAGCAACAGCTTTCAGGGCTGCCACCTTCCGTGTGGGACAAGGAGGCGGACGTGTTCCTTTTTGGAATCAGGCTCTGCCGAGGACGAGAGCCATGAGATGTTCCTCCTCTGGGCAAGCCTGGGTCCCAGATCCTGTTGTACCTGTGAATAGGCTGCAGGGGGACGGTGAAGACCAGCAACAGCTTTCAGGGCTGCCACCTTCCGTGTGGGACAAGGAGCCGGACGTGTGCCTTTTCGGAATCAGGCTCTGCCGAGGACGAGATCCATGAGATGTTCCTCCTCTGGGCATGCCCGGGTCCCAGATCCTGTTGTGCCTGTGAATAGGCTGCAGGGGGACGGTAAAGACCAGCAACAGCTTTCAGGGCTGCCACCTTCCGTGTGGGACAAGGAGCCGGACGTGTGCCTTTTCGGAATCAGGCTCTGCCGAGGACGAGAGCCATGAGATGTTCCTCCTCTCAGCAAGCCTTGGTTCCAGATCCTGTTGTACCTGTGAATAGGCTGCAGGGGGACGGTGAAGACCAGCAACAGCTTTCAGGGCTGCCACCTTCCGTGTGGGACAAGGAGCCGGACGTGTGCCTTTTCGGAATCAGGCTCTGCCGAGGACGAGAGCCATGAGATGTTCCTCCTCTGGGCATGCCCGGGTCCCAGATCCTGTTGTGCCTGTGAATAGGCTGCAGGGGGACGGTGAAGACCAGCAACAGCTTTCAGGGCTGCCACCTTCCGTGTGGGACAAGGAGCCGGACGTGTGCCTTTTCGGAATCAGGCTCTGCCGAGGACGAGAGCCATGAGATGTTCCTCCTCTGGGCAAGCCCGGGTCCCAGATCGTGTTGTACCTGTGAATAGGCTGCAGGGGACGGTGAAGACCAGCAACATCTTTCAGGGCTGCCACCTTCCGTGTGGGACAAGGAGCCGGACGTGTGCCTTTTCGGAATCAGGCTCTGCCGAGGACGAGAGCCATGAGATGTTCCTCCTCTGGGCAAGCCCGGGTCCCAGATCGTGTTGTGCCTGTGAAGAGGCTGCAGGGGGACGGTGAAGACCAGCAACAGCTTTCAGGGCTGCCACCTTCCGTGTGGGACAAGGAGCCGGACGTGTGCCTTTTCGGAATCAGGCTCTGCCGAGGAAGAGATCCATGAGATGTTCCTCCTCTGGGCATGCCCATGTCCCGAATCCTGTTGTGCCTGTGAATAGGCTGCAGGGGGACGGTGAAGACCAGCAACAGCTTTCAGGGCTGCCACCTTCCGTGTGGGACAAGGAGCCGGACGTGTGCCTTTTCGGAATCAGGCTCTGCCGAGGACGAGAGCCATGAGATGTTCCTCCTCTGGGCATGCCCGGGTCCCAGATCCTGTTGTGCCTGTGAATAGGCTGCAGGGGGACGGTGAAGACCAGCAACATCTTTCAGGGCTGCCACCTTCCGTGTGGGACAAGGAGCCGGACGTGTGCCTTTTCGGAATCAGGCTCTGCCGAGGACGAGAGCCATGAGATGTTCCTCCTCTGGGCAACCCCAGGTCCCAGATCTTGTTGTGCCTGTGAATAGGCTGCAGGGGGATGGTGAAGACCAGCGACAACTTTCAGGGCTGCCACCTTCCGTGTGGGACAAGGAGCCGGACGTGTGCCTTTTCGGAATCAGGCTCTGCCGAGGACGAGAGACATGAGATGTTCCTCCTCTCAGCAAGCCCGGGTCCCAGATCCTGTTGTACCTGTGAATAGGCTGCAGGGGGACGGTGAAGACCAGCAACAGCTTTCACGGCTGCCACCTTCCGTGTGGGACAAGGAGCCGGACGTGTGCCTTTTCGGAATCAGGCTCTGCCGAGGACGAGAGCCATGAGATGTTCCTCCTCTCAGCAAGCCCGTGTCCCAGATCCTGTTGTACCTGTGAATAGGCTGCAGGGGGACGGTGAAGACCAGCAACAGCTTTCAGGGCTGCCACCTTCCGTGTGGGACAAGGAGCCGGACGTGTGCCTTTTCGAATCAGGGTCTGCCGAGGACGAGAGCCATGAGATGTTCCTCCTCTGGGCATGCCCGGGTCCCAGATCGTGTTGTGCCTGTGAAGAGGCTGCAGGGGGACGGTGAAGACCAGCAACAGCTTTCAGGGCTGCCACCTTCCGTGTGGGACAAGGAGCCGGACGTGTGCCTTTTCGGAATCAGGCTCTGCCGAGGACGAGATCCATGAGATGTTCCTCCTCTGGGCATGCCCGGGTCCCAGATTCTGTTGTGCTTGTGAATAGGCTGCAGGGGGACGGTGAAGACCAGCAACAGCTTTCAGGGCTGCCACCTTCCGTGTGGGACAAGTAGGCGGACGTGTTTTTTTTTGGAATCAGGCTCTGCCGAGGACGAGAGCCATGAGATGTTCCTCCTCTGGGCAAGCCTGGGTCCCAGATCCTGTTGTACCTGTGAATAGGCTGCAGGGGGACGGTGAAGACCAGCAACAGCTTTCAGGGCTGCCACCTTCCGTGTGGGACAAGGAGCCGGACGTGTGCCTTTTCGGAATCAGGCTCTGCCGAGGACGAGATCCATGAGATGTTCCTCCTCTGGGCATGCCCGGGTCCCAGATCCTGTTGTGCCTGTGAATAGGCTGCAGGGGGACGGTAAAGACCAGCAACAGCTTTCAGGGCTGCCACCTTCCGTGTGGGACAAGGAGCCGGACGTGTGCCTTTTCGGAATCAGGCTCTGCCGAGGACGAGAGCCATGAGATGTTCCTCCTCTCAGCAAGCCTTGGTCCCAGATCCTGTTGTACGTGTGAATAGGCTGCAGGGGGACGGTGAAGACCAGCAACAGCTTTCAGGGCTGCCACCTTCCGTGTGGGACAAGGAGCCGGACGTGTGCCTTTTCGGAATCAGGCTCTGCCGAGGACGAGAGCCATGAGATGTTCCTCCTCTGGGCATGCCCGGGTCCCAGATCCTGTTGTGCCTGTGAATAGGCTGCAGGGGGACGGTGAAGACCAGCAACAGCTTTCAGGGCTGCCACCTTCCGTGTGGGACAAGGAGCCGGACGTGTGCCTTTTCGGAATCAGGCTCTGCCGAGGACGAGAGCCATGAGATGTTCCTCCTCTGGGCAAGCCCGGGTCCCAGATCGTGTTGTACCTGTGAATAGGCTGCAGGGGACGGTGAAGACCAGCAACATCTTTCAGGGCTGCCACCTTCCGTGTGGGACAAGGAGCCGGACGTGTGCCTTTTCGGAATCAGGCTCTGCCGAGGACGAGAGCCATGAGATGTTCCTCCTCTGGGCAAGCCCGGGTCCCAGATCGTGTTGTGCCTGTGAAGAGGCTGCAGGGGGACGGTGAAGACCAGCAACAGCTTTCAGGGCTGCCACCTTCCGTGTGGGACAAGGAGCCGGACGTGTGCCTTTTCGGAATCAGGCTCTGCCGAGGACGAGAGCCATGAGATGTTCCTCCTCTGGGCAAGCCCGGGTCCCAGATCCTGTTGTACCTGTGAATAGGCTGCAGGGGGACGGTGAAGACCAGCAACAGCTTTCAGGGCTGCCACCTTCCGTGTGGGACAAGGAGCCGGACGTGTGCCTTTTCGGAATCAGGCTCTGCCGAGGACGAGAGCCATGAGATGTTCCTCCTCGGGGCAAGCCCGGGTCCCAGATCCTGTTGTACCTGTGAATAGGCTGCAGGGGGACGGTGAAGACCAGCAACAGCTTTCAGGGCTGCCACCTTCCGTGTGGGACAAGGAGCCGGACGTGTGCCTTTTCGGAATCAGGCTCTGCCGAGGACGAGAGCCATGAGATGTTCCTCCTCTGGGCATGCCCGGGTCCTGAATCCTGTTGTGCCTCTGAATAGGCTGCAGGGGGACGGTGAAGACCAGCAACAGCTTTCAGGGCTGCCACCTTCCGTGTGGGACAAGGAGCCGGACGTGTGCCTTTTCGGAATCAGGCTCTGCCGAGGACGAGAGCCATGAGATGTTCCTCCTCTCAGCAAGCCCAGGTCCCAGATCCTGTTGTGCCTGTGAATAGGCTGCAGGGGGACGGTGAAGACCAGCAACAGCTTTCAGGGCTGCCACCTTCCGTGTGGGACAAGGAGCCGGACGTGTGCCTTTTCGGAATCAGGCTCTGCCGAGGACGAGAGCCATGAGATGTTCCTCCTCGGGGCAAGCCCGGGTCCCAGATCCTGTTGTACCTGTGAATAGGCTGCAGGGGGACGGTGAAGACCAGCAACAGCTTTCAGGGCTGCCACCTTCCGTGTGGGACAAGGAGCCGGACGTGTGCCTTTTCGGAATCAGGCTCTGCCGAGGAAGAGATCCATGAGATGTTCCTCCTCTGGGCACGCCCGGGTCCCAGATCCTGTTGTACCTGTGAATAGGCTGCAGGGGGACGGTGAAGACCAGCAACAGCTTTCAGGGCTGCCACCTTCCGTGTGGGACAAGGAGCCGGACGTGTGCCTTTTCGGAATCAGGCTCTGCCGAGGAAGAGATCCATGAGATGTTCCTCCTCTGGGCACGCCCGGGTCCCAGATCCTGTTGTACCTGTGAATAGGCTGCAGGGGGACGGTGAAGACCAGCAACAGCTTTCAGGGCTGCCACCTTCCGTGTGGGACAAGGAGCCGGACGTGTGCCTTTTCGGAATCAGGCTCTGCCGAGGACGAGAGCCATGAGATGTTCCTCCTCTGGGCATGCCCGGGTCCTGAATCCTGTTGTGCCTGTGAAGAGGCTGCAGGGGGACGGTGAAGACCAGCAACAGCTTTCAGGGCTGCCACCTTCCGTGTGGGACAAGGAGCCGGACGTGTGCCTTTTCGGAATCAGGCTCTGCCGACGACGAGAGCCATGAGATGTTCCTCCTCTGGGCAAGCCCGGGTCCCATATCGTGTTGTGCCTGTGAAGAGGCTGCAGGGGGACGGTGAAGACCAGCAACAGCTTTCAGGGCTGCCACCTTCCGTGTGGGACAAGGAGCCGGACGTGTGCCTTTTCGGAATCAGGCTCTGCCGAGGACGAGAGCCATGAGATGTTCCTCCTCTGGGCACGCCCGGGTCCCAGATCCTGTTGTACCTGTGAATAGGCTGCAGGGGGACGGTGAAGACCAGCAACAGCTTTCAGGGCTGCCACCTTCCGTGTGGGACAAGGAGCCGGACGTGTGCCTTTTCGGAATCAGGCTCTGCCGAGGACGAGAGCCATGAGATGTTCCTCCTCTGGGCATGCCCGGGTCCTGAATCCTGTTGTGCCTCTGAATAGGCTGCAGGGGGACGGTGAAGACCAGCAACAGCTTTCAGGGCTGCCACCTTCCGTGTGGGACAAGGAGCCGGACGTGTGCCTTTTCGGAATCAGGCTCTGCCGACGACGAGAGCCATGAGATGTTCCTCCTCTGGGCAAGCCCGGGTCCCATATCGTGTTGTGCCTGTGAAGAGGCTGCAGGGGGACGGTGAAGACCAGCAACAGCTTTCAGGGCTGCCACCTTCCGTGTGGGACAAGGAGCCGGACGTGTGCCTTTTCGGAATCAGGGTCTGCCGAGGACGAGATCCATGAGATGTTCCTCCTCTGGGCATGCCCGGGTCCCAGATCCTGTTGTGCCTGTGAATAGGCTGCAGGGGGACGGTGAAGACCAGCAACAGCTTTCAGGGCTGCCACCTTCCGTGTGGGACAAGGAGCCGGACGTGTGCCTTTTCGGAATCAGGCTCTGCCGAGGACGAGATCCATGAGATGTTCCTCCTCTGGGCAAGCCCAGGTCCCAGATCCTGTTGTGCCTGTGAATAGGCTGCAGGGGGACGGTAAAGACCAGCAACAGCTTTCAGGGCTGCCACCTTCCGTGTGGGACAAGGAGCCGGACGTGTGTCTTTTCGGAATCAGGCTCTGCCGAGGACGAGAGCCATGAGATGTTCCTCCTCTCAGCAAGCCCAGGTCCCAGATCCTGTTGTGCCTGTGAATAGGCTGCAGGGGGACGGTGAAGACCAGCAACAGCTTTCAGGGCTGCCACCTTCCGTGTGGGACAAGGAGCCGGACGTGTGCCTTTTCGGAATCAGGCTCTGCCGAGGACGAGAGCCATGAGATGTTCCTCCTCTGGGCAAGCCCGGGTCCCAGATCCTGTTGTACCTGTGAATAGGCTGCAGGGGGACGGTGAAGACCAGCAACAGCTTTCAGGGCTGCCACCTTCCGTGTGGGACAAGGAGCCGGACGTGTGCCTTTTCGGAATCAGGCTCTGCCGAGGATGAGAGCCATGAGATGTTCCTCCTCTGGGCAAGCCCGGGTCCCAATTCGTGTTGTGCCTGTGAAGAGGCTGCAGGGGGACGGTGAAGACCAGCAACAGCTTTCAGGGCTGCCACCTTCCGTGTGGGACAAGGAGCCGGACGTGTGCCTTTTCGGAATCAGGCTCTGCCGAGGACGAGAGCCATGAGATGTTCCTCCTCTGGGCACGCCCGGGTCCCAGATCCTGTTGTATCTGTGAATAGGCTGCAGGGGGACGGTGAAGACCAGCAACAGCTTTCAGGGCTGCCACCTTCCGTGTGGGACAAGGAGCCGGAGGTGTGCCTTTTCGGAATCAGGCTCTGCCGAGGACGAGAGCCATGAGATGTTCCTCCTCTGGGCAAGCCCGGGTCCCAGATCGTGTTGTGCCTCTGAAGAGGCTGCAGGGGGACGGTGAAGACCAGCAACAGCTTTCAGGGCTGCCACCTTCCGTGTGGGACAAGGAGCCGGACGTGTGCCTTTTCGGAATCAGGGTCTGCCGAGGACGAGATCCATGAGATGTTCCTCCTCTGGGCATGCCCGGGTCCCAGATCCTGTTGTGCCTGTGAATAGGCTGCAGGGGGATGGTGAAGACCAGCAACAGCTTTCAGGGCTGCCACCTTCCGTGTGGGACAAGGAGCCGGACGTGTGCCTTTTCGGAATCAGGCTCTGCCGAGGACGAGAGCCATGAGATGTTCCTCCTCTGGGCATGCCCGGGTCCCAGATCCTGTTGTGCCTGTGAATAGGCTGCAGGGGGACGGTGAAGACCAGCAACAGCTTTCAGGGCTGCCACCTTCCGTGTGGGACAAGGAGCCGGACGTGTGCCTTTTCGGAATCAGGCTCTGCCGAGGACGAGAGCCATGAGATGTTCCTCCTCTGGGCAAGCCCGGGTCCCAGATCGTGTTGTACCTGTGAATAGGCTGCAGGGGACGGTGAAGACCAGCAACATCTTTCAGGGCTGCCACCTTCCGTGTGGGACAAGGAGCCGGACGTGTGCCTTTTCGGAATCAGGCTCTGCCGAGGACGAGAGCCATGAGATGTTCCTCCTCTGGGCAAGCCCGGGTCCCAGATCGTGTTGTACCTGTGAATAGGCTGCAGGGGGACGGTGAAGACCAGCAACAGCTTTCAGGGCAGCCACCTTCCGTGTGGGACAAGGAGCCGGACGTGTGCCTTTTCGGAATCAGGCTCTGCCGAGGACGAGAGCCATGAGATGTTCCTCCTCTGGGCAAGCCCGGGTCCCAGATCCTGTTGTACCTGTGAATAGGCTGCAGGGGGACGGTGAAGACCAGCAACAGCTTTCAGGGCTGCCACCTTCCGTGTGGGACAAGGAGCCGGACGTGTGCCTTTTCGGAATCAGGCTCTGCCGAGGACGAGAGCCATGAGATGTTCCTCCTCGGGGCAAGCCCGGGTCCCAGATCCTGTTGTACCTGTGAATAGGCTGCAGGGGGACGGTGAAGACCAGCAACAGCTTTCAGGGCTGCCACCTTCCGTGTGGGACAAGGAGCCGGACGTGTGCCTTTTCGGAATCAGGCTCTGCCGAGGACGAGAGCCATGAGATGTTCCTCCTCTGGGCATGCCCGGGTCCTGAATCCTGTTGTGCCTCTGAATAGGCTGCAGGGGGACGGTGAAGACCAGCAACAGCTTTCAGGGCTGCCACCTTCCGTGTGGGACAAGGAGCCGGACGTGTGCCTTTTCGGAATCAGGCTCTGCCGAGGACGAGAGCCATGAGATGTTCCTCCTCTCAGCAAGCCCAGGTCCCAGATCCTGTTGTGCCTGTGAATAGGCTGCAGGGGGACGGTGAAGACCAGCAACAGCTTTCAGGGCTGCCACCTTCCGTGTGGGACAAGGAGCCGGACGTGTGCCTTTTCGGAATCAGGCTCTGCCGAGGACGAGAGCCATGAGATGTTCCTCCTCGGGGCAAGCCCGGGTCCCAGATCCTGTTGTACCTGTGAATAGGCTGCAGGGGGACGGTGAAGACCAGCAACAGCTTTCAGGGCTGCCACCTTCCGTGTGGGACAAGGAGCCGGACGTGTGCCTTTTCGGAATCAGGCTCTGCCGAGGAAGAGATCCATGAGATGTTCCTCCTCTGGGCACGCCCGGGTCCCAGATCCTGTTGTACCTGTGAATAGGCTGCAGGGGGACGGTGAAGACCAGCAACAGCTTTCAGGGCTGCCACCTTCCGTGTGGGACAAGGAGCCGGACGTGTGCCTTTTCGGAATCAGGCTCTGCCGAGGACGAGATCCATGAGATGTTCCTCCTCTGGGCACGCCCGGGTCCCAGATCCTGTTGTACCTGTGAATAGGCTGCAGGGGGACGGTGAAGACCAGCAACAGCTTTCAGGGCTGCCACCTTCCGTGTGGGACAAGGAGCCGGACGTGTGCCTTTTCGGAATCAGGCTCTGCCGAGGACGAGAGCCATGAGATGTTCCTCCTCTGGGCATGCCCGGGTCCTGAATCCTGTTGTGCCTCTGAATAGGCTGCAGGGGGACGGTGAAGACCAGCAACAGCTTTCAGGGCTGCCACCTTCCGTGTGGGACAAGGAGCCGGACGTGTGCCTTTTCGGAATCAGGCTCTGCCGACGACGAGAGCCATGAGATGTTCCTCCTCTGGGCAAGCCCGGGTCCCATATCGTGTTGTGCCTGTGAAGAGGCTGCAGGGGGACGGTGAAGACCAGCAACAGCTTTCAGGGCTGCCACCTTCCGTGTGGGACAAGGAGCCGGACGTGTGCCTTTTCGGAATCAGGCTCTGCCGAGGACGAGAGCCATGAGATGTTCCTCCTCTGGGCACGCCCGGGTCCCAGATCCTGTTGTACCTGTGAATAGGCTGCAGGGGGACGGTGAAGACCAGCAACAGCTTTCAGGGCTGCCACCTTCCGTGTGGGACAAGGAGCCGGACGTGTGCCTTTTTGGAATCAGGCTCTGCCGAGGACGAGAGCCATGAGATGTTCCTCCTCTGGGCATGCCCGGGTCCTGAATCCTGTTGTGCCTCTGAATAGGCTGCAGGGGGACGGTGAAGACCAGCAACAGCTTTCAGGGCTGCCACCTTCCGTGTGGGACAAGGAGCCGGACGTGTGCCTTTTCGGAATCAGGCTCTGCCGACGACGAGAGCCATGAGATGTTCCTCCTCTGGGCAAGCCCGGGTCCCATATCGTGTTGTGCCTGTGAAGAGGCTGCAGGGGGACGGTGAAGACCAGCAACAGCTTTCAGGGCTGCCACCTTCCGTGTGGGACAAGGAGCCGGACGTGTGCCTTTTCGGAATCAGGGTCTGCCGAGGACGAGATCCATGAGATGTTCCTCCTCTGGGCATGCCCGGGTCCCAGATCCTGTTGTGCCTGTGAATAGGCTGCAGGGGGACGGTGAAGACCAGCAACAGCTTTCAGGGCTGCCACCTTCCGTGTGGGACAAGGAGCCGGACGAGTGCCTTTTCGGAATCAGGCTCTGCCGAGGACGAGAGCCATGAGATGTTCCTCCTCTCAGCAAGCCCAGGTCCCAGATCCTGTTGTGCCTGTGAATAGGCTGCAGGGGGACGGTAAAGACCAGCAACAGCTTTCAGGGCTGCCACCTTCCGTGTGGGACAAGGAGCCGGACGTGTGTCTTTTCGGAATCAGGCTCTGCCGAGGACGAGAGCCATGAGATGTTCCTCCTCTCAGCAAGCCCAGGTCCCAGATCCTGTTGTGCCTGTGAATAGGCTGCAGGGGGACGGTGAAGACCAGCAACAGCTTTCAGGGCTGCCACCTTCCGTGTGGGACAAGGAGCCGGACGTGTGCCTTTTCGGAATCAGGCTCTGCCGAGGACGAGAGCCATGAGATGTTCCTCCTCTGGGCAAGCCCGGGTCCCAGATCCTGTTGTACCTGTGAATAGGCTGCAGGGGGACGGTGAAGACCAGCAACAGCTTTCAGGGCTGCCACCTTCCGTGTGGGACAAGGAGCCGGACGTGTGCCTTTTCGGAATCAGGCTCTGCCGAGGATGAGAGCCATGAGATGTTCCTCCTCTGGGCAAGCCCGGGTCCCAATTCGTGTTGTGCCTGTGAAGAGGCTGCAGGGGGACGGTGAAGACCAGCAACAGCTTTCAGGGCTGCCACCTTCCGTGTGGGACAAGGAGCCGGACGTGTGCCTTTTCGGAATCAGGCTCTGCCGAGGACGAGAGCCATGAGATGTTCCTCCTCTGGGCACGCCCGGGTCCCAGATCCTGTTGTATCTGTGAATAGGCTGCAGGGGGACGGTGAAGACCAGCAACAGCTTTCAGGGCTGCCACCTTCCGTGTGGGACAAGGAGCCGGAGGTGTGCCTTTTCGGAATCAGGCTCTGCCGAGGACGAGAGCCATGAGATGTTCCTCCTCTGGGCAAGCCCGGGTCCCAGATCGTGTTGTGCCTCTGAAGAGGCAGCAGGGGGACGGTGAAGACCAGCAACAGCTTTCAGGGCTGCCACCTTCCGTGTGGGACAAGGAGCCGGACGTGTGCCTTTTCGGAATCAGGGTCTGCCGAGGACGAGATCCATGAGATGTTCCTCCTCTGGGCATGCCCGGGTCCCAGATCCTGTTGTGCCTGTGAATAGGCTGCAGGGGGATGGTGAAGACCAGCAACAGCTTTCAGGGCTGCCACCTTCCGTGTGGGACAAGGAGCCGGACGTGTGCCTTTTCGGAATCAGGCTCTGCCGAGGACGAGAGCCATGAGATGTTCCTCCTCTCAGCAAGCCCAGGTCCCAGATCCTGTTGTGCCTGTGAATAGGCTGCAGGGGGACGGTAAGGCCAGCAACAGCTTTCAGGGCTGCCACCTTCCGTGTGGGACAAGGAGCCGGACGTGTGTCTTTTCGGAATCAGGCTCTGCCGAGGACGAGAGCCATGAGATGTTCCTCCTCTCAGCAAGCCCAGGTCCCAGATCCTGTTGTGCCTGTGAATAGGCTGCAGGGGGACAGTGAAGACCAGCAACAGCTTTCAGGGCTGCCACCTTCCGTGTGGGACAAGGAGCCGGACGTGTGCCTTTTCGGAATCAGGCTCTGCCGAGGACGAGAGCCATGAGATGTTCCTCCTCTGGGCAAGCCCGGGTCCCAGATCCTGTTGTACCTGTGAATAGGCTGCAGGGGGACGGTGAAGACCAGCAACAGCTTTCAGGGCTGCCACCTTCCGTGTGGGACAAGGAGCCGGACGTGTGCCTTTTCGGAATCAGGCTCTGCCGAGGAAGAGATCCATGAGATGTTCCTCCTCTGGGCACGCCCGGGTCCCAGATCCTGTTGTACCTGTGAATAGGCTGCAGGGGGACGGTGAAGACCAGCAACAGCTTTCAGGGCTGCCACCTTCCGTGTGGGACAAGGAGCCGGACGTGTGCCTTTTCGGAATCAGGCTCTGCCGAGGAAGAGATCCATGAGATGTTCCTCCTCTGGGCACGCCCGGGTCCCAGATCCTGTTGTACCTGTGAATAGGCTGCAGGGGGACGGTGAAGACCAGCAACAGCTTTCAGGGCTGCCACCTTCCGTGTGGGACAAGGAGCCGGACGTGTGCCTTTTCGGAATCAGGCTCTGCCGAGGACGAGAGCCATGAGATGTTCCTCCTCTGGGCATGCCCGGGTCCTGAATCCTGTTGTGCCTCTGAATAGGCTGCAGGGGGACGGTGAAGACCAGCAACAGCTTTCAGGGCTGCCACCTTCCGTGTGGGACAAGGAGCCGGACGTGTGCCTTTTCGGAATCAGGCTCTGCCGACGACGAGAGCCATGAGATGTTCCTCCTCTGGGCAAGCCCGGGTCCCAGATCCTGTTGTGCCTGTGAAGAGGCTGCAGGGGGACGGTGAAGACCAGCAACAGCTTTCAGGGCTGCCACCTTCCGTGTGGGACAAGGAGCCGGACGTGTGCCTTTTCGGAATCAGGCTCTGCCGAGGACGAGATCCATGAGATGTTCCTCCTCTGGGCATGCCCGGGTCCCAGATCCTGTTGTGCCTGTGAATAGGCTGCAGGGGGACGGTGAAGACCAGCAACAGCTTTCAGGGCTGCCACCTTCCGTGTGGGACAAGGAGCCGGACGTGTGCCTTTTCGGAATCAGGCTCTGCCGAGGACGAGAGCCATGAGATGTTCCTCCTCTCAGCAAGCCCAGGTCCCAGATCCTGTTGTGCCTGTGAATAGGCTGCAGGGGGACGGTGAAGACCAGCAACAGCTTTCAGGGCTGCCACCTTCCGTGTGGGACAAGGAGCCGGACGTGTGTCTTTTCGGAATCAGGCTCTGCCGAGGACGAGAGCCATGAGATGTTCCTCCTCTCAGCAAGCCCAGGTCCCAGATCCTGTTGTGCCTGTGAATAGGCTGCAGGGGGACGGTGAAGACCAGCAACAGCTTTCAGGGCTGCCACCTTCCGTGTGGGACAAGGAGCCGGACGTGTGCCTTTTCGGAATCAGGCTCTGCCGAGGACGAGAGCCATGAGATGTTCCTCCTCTGGGCAAGCCCGGGTCCCAGATCCTGTTGTACCTGTGAATAGGCTGCAGGGGGACGGTGAAGACCAGCAACAGCTTTCAGGGCTGCCACCTTCCGTGTGGGACAAGGAGCCGGACGTGTGCCTTTTCGGAATCAGGCTCTGCCGAGGATGAGAGCCATGAGATGTTCCTCCTCTGGGCAAGCCCGGGTCCCAATTCGTGTTGTGCCTGTGAAGAGGCTGCAGGGGGACGGTGAAGACCAGCAACAGCTTTCAGGGCTGCCACCTTCCGTGTGGGACAAGGAGCCGGACGTGTGTCTTTTCGGAATCAGGCTCTGCCGAGGACGAGAGCCATGAGATGTTCCTCCTCTGGGCACGCCCGGGTCCCAGATCCTGTTGTATCTGTGAATAGGCTGCAGGGGGACGGTGAAGACCAGCAACAGCTTTCAGGGCTGCCACCTTCCGTGTGGGACAAGGAGCCGGACGTGTGCCTTTTCGGAATCAGGCTCTGCCGAGGACGAGAGCCATGAGATGTTCCTCCTCTGGGCAAGCCCGGGTCCCAGATCGTGTTGTGCCTCTGAAGAGGCTGCAGGGGGACGGTGAAGACCAGCAACAGCTTTCAGGGCTGCCACCTTCCGTGTGGGACAAGGAGCCGGACGTGTGCCTTTTCGGAATCAGGGTCTGCCGAGGACGAGATCCATGAGATGTTCCTCCTCTGGGCATGCCCGGGTCCCAGATCCTGTTGTGCCTGTGAATAGGCTGCAGGGGGATGGTGAAGACCAGCAACAGCTTTCAGGGCTGCCACCTTCCGTGTGGGACAAGGAGCCGGACGTGTGCCTTTTCGGAATCAGGCTCTGCCGAGGACGAGAGCCATGAGATGTTCCTCCTCTCAGCAAGCCCAGGTCCCAGATCCTGTTGTGCCTGTGAATAGGCTGCAGGGGGACGGTAAAGACCAGCAACAGCTTTCAGGGCTGCCACCTTCCGTGTGGGACAAGGAGCCGGACGTGTGTCTTTTCGGAATCAGGCTCTGCCGAGGACGAGAGCCATGAGATGTTCCTCCTCTCAGCAAGCCCAGGTCCCAGATCCTGTTGTGCCTGTGAATAGGCTGCAGGGGGACGGTGAAGACCAGCAACAGCTTTCAGGGCTGCCACCTTCCGTGTGGGACAAGGAGCCGGACGTGTGCCTTTTCGGAATCAGGCTCTGCCGAGGACGAGAGCCATGAGATGTTCCTCCTCTGGGCAAGCCCGGGTCCCAGATCCTGTTGTACCTGTGAATAGGCTGCAGGGGGACGGTGAAGACCAGCAACAGCTTTCAGGGCTGCCACCTTCCGTGTGGGACAAGGAGCCGGACGTGTGCCTTTTCGGAATCAGGCTCTGCCGAGGACGAGAGCCATGAGATGTTCCTCCTCTCAGCAAGCCCGGGTCCCAGATCCTGTTGTACCTGTGAATAGGCTGCAGGGGGACGGTGAAGACCAGCAACGGCTTTCAGGGCTGCCACCTTCCGTGTGGGACAAGGAGCCGGACGTGTGCCTTTTCGGAATCAGGCTCTGCCGAGGACGAGAGCCATGAGATGTTCCTCCTCTCAGCAAGCCCAGGTCCCAGATCCTGTTGTGCCTGTGAATAGGCTGCAGGGGGACGGTGAAGACCAGCAACAGCTTTCAGGGCTGCCACCTTCCGTGTGGGACAAGGAGCCGGACGTGTGCCTTTTCGGAATCAGGCTCTGCCGACGACGAGAGCCATGAGATGTTCCTCCTCTGGGCAAGCCCGGGTCCCAGATCCTGTTGTGCCTGTGAAGAGGCTGCAGGGGGACGGTGAAGACCAGCAACAGCTTTCAGGGCTGCCACCTTCCGTGTGGGACAAGGAGCCGGACGTGTGCCTTTTCGGAATCAGGCTCTGCCGAGGACGAGATCCATGAGATGTTCCTCCTCTGGGCATGCCCGGGTCCCAGATCCTGTTGTGCCTGTGAATAGGCTGCAGGGGGACGGTGAAGACCAGCAACAGCTTTCAGGGCTGCCACCTTCCGTGTGGGACAAGGAGCCGGACGTGTGCCTTTTCGGAATCAGGCTCTGCCGAGGACGAGAGCCATGAGATGTTCCTCCTCTCAGCAAGCCCAGGTCCCAGATCCTGTTGTGCCTGTGAATAGGCTGCAGGGGGACGGTAAAGACCAGCAACAGCTTTCAGGGCTGCCACCTTCCGTGTGGGACAAGGAGCCGGACGTGTGACTTTTCGGAATCAGGCTCTGCCGAGGACGAGAGCCATGAGATGTTCCTCCTCTCAGCAAGCCCACGTCCCAGATCCTGTTGTGCCTGTGAATAGGCTGCAGGGGGACGGTGAAGACCAGCAACAGCTTTCAGGGCTGCCACCTTCCGTGTGGGACAAGGAGCCGGACGTGTGCCTTTTCGGAATCAGGCTCTGCCGAGGACGAGAGCCATGAGATGTTCCTCCTCTGGGCAAGCCCGGGTCCCAATTCGTGTTGTGCCTGTGAAGAGGCTGCAGGGGGACGGTGAAGACCAGCAACAGCTTTCAGGGCTGCCACCTTCCGTGTGGGACAAGGAGCCGGACGTGTGCCTTTTCGGAATCAGGCTCTGCCGAGGACGAGAGCCATGAGATGTTCCTCCTCTGGGCACGCCCGGGTCCCAGATCCTGTTGTATCTGTGAATAGGCTGCAGGGGGACGGTGAAGACCAGCAACAGCTTTCCGGGCTGCCACCTTCCGTGTGGGACAAGGAGCCGGAGGTGTGCCTTTTCGGAATCAGGCTCTGCCGAGGACGAGAGCCATGAGATGTTCCTCCTCTGGGCAAGCCCGGGTCCCAGATCGTGTTGTGCCTCTGAAGAGGCTGCAGGGGGACGGTGAAGACCAGCAACAGCTTTCAGGGCTGCCACCTTCCGTGTGGGACAAGGAGCCGGACGTGTGCCTTTTCGGAATCAGGGTCTGCCGAGGACGAGATCCATGAGATGTTCCTCCTCTGGGCATGCCCGGGTCCCAGATCCTGTTGTGCCTGTGAATAGGCTGCAGGGGGATGGTGAAGACCAGCAACAGCTTTCAGGGCTGCCACCTTCCGTGTGGGACAAGGAGCCGGACGTGTGCCTTTTCGGAATCAGGCTCTGCCGAGGACGAGAGCCATGAGATGTTCCTCCTCTCAGCAAGCCCAGGTCCCAGATCCTGTTGTGCCTGTGAATAGGCTGCAGGGGGACGGTAAAGACCAGCAACAGCTTTCAGGGCTGCCACCTTCCGTGTGGGACAAGGAGCCGGACGTGTGTCTTTTCGGAATCAGGCTCTGCCGAGGACGAGAGCCATGAGATGTTCCTCCTCTCAGCAAGCCCAGGTCCCAGATCCTGTTGTGCCTGTGAATAGGCTGCAGGGGGACGGTGAAGACCAGCAACAGCTTTCAGGGCTGCCACCTTCCGTGTGGGACAAGGAGCCGGACGTGTGCCTTTTCGGAATCAGGCTCTGCCGAGGACGAGAGCCATGAGATGTTCCTCCTCTGGGCAAGCCCGGGTCCCAGATCCTGTTGTACCTGTGAATAGGCTGCAGGGGGACGGTGAAGACCGGCAACAGCTTTCAGGGCTGCCACCTTCCGTGTGGGACAAGGAGCCGGACGTGTGCCTTTTCGGAATCAGGCTCTGCCGAGGACGAGAGCCATGAGATGTTCCTCCTCTCAGCAAGCCCGGGTCCCAGATCCTGTTGTACCTGTGAATAGGCTGCAGGGGGACGGTGAAGACCAGCAACGGCTTTCAGGGCTGCCACCTTCCGTGTGGGACAAGGAGCCGGACGTGTGCCTTTTCGGAATCAGGCTCTGCCGAGGACGAGAGCCATGAGATGTTCCTCCTCTCAGCAAGCCCAGGTCCCAGATCCTGTTGTGCCTGTGAATAGGCTGCAGGGGGACGGTGAAGACCAGCAACAGCTTTCAGGGCTGCCACCTTCCGTGTGGGACAAGGAGCCGGACGTGTGCCTTTTCGGAATCAGGCTCTGCCGACGACGAGAGCCATGAGATGTTCCTCCTCTGGGCAAGCCCGGGTCCCAGATCCTGTTGTACCTGTGAATAGGCTGCAGGGGGACGGTGAAGACCAGCAACAGCTTTCAGGGCTGCCACCTTCCGTGTGGGACAAGGAGCCGGACGTGTGCCTTTTCGGAATCAGGCTCTGCCGAGGAAGAGATCCATGAGATGTTCCTCCTCTGGGCACGCCCGGGTCCCAGATCCTGTTGTACCTGTGAATAGGCTGCAGGGGGACGGTGAAGACCAGCAACAGCTTTCAGGGCTGCCACCTTCCGTGTGGGACAAGGAGCCGGACGTGTGCCTTTTCGGAATCAGGCTCTGCCGAGGACGAGAGCCATGAGATGTTCCTCCTCTGGGCACGCCCGGGTCCCAGATCCTGTTGTACCTGTGAATAGGCTGCAGGGGGACGGTAAAGACCAGCAACAGCTTTCAGGGCTGCCACCTTCCGTGTGGGACAAGGAGCCGGACGTGTGTCTTTTCGGAATCAGGCTCTGCCGAGGACGAGAGCCATGAGATGTTCCTCCTCTCAGCAAGCCCAGGTCCCAGATCCTGTTGTGCCTGTGAATAGGCTGCAGGGGGACGGTGAAGACCAGCAACAGCTTTCAGGGCTGCCACCTTCCGTGTGGGACAAGGAGCCGGACGTGTGCCTTTTCGGAATCAGGCTCTGCCGAGGACGAGAGCCATGAGATGTTCCTCCTCTGGGCACGCCCGGGTCCCAGATCCTGTTGTATCTGTGAATAGGCTGCAGGGGGACGGTGAAGACCAGCAACAGCTTTCAGGGCTGCCACCTTCCGTGTGGGACAAGGAGCCGGACGTGTGCCTTTTCGGAATCAGGCTCTGCCGAGGACGAGAGCCATGAGATGTTCCTCCTCTGGGCAAGCCCGGGTCCCAGATCGTGTTGTGCCTGTGAAGAGGCTGCAGGGGGACGGTGAAGACCAGCAACAGCTTTCAGGGCTGCCACCTTCCGTGTGGGACAAGGAGCCGGACGTGTGCCTTTTCGGAATCAGGGTCTGCCGAGGACGAGATCCATGAGATGTTCCTCCTCTGGGCATGCCCGGGTCCCAGATCCTGTTGTGCCTGTGAATAGGCTGCAGGGGGACGGTGAAGACCAGCAACAGCTTTCAGGGCTGCCACCTTCCGTGTGGGACAAGGAGCCGGACGTGTGCCTTTTCGGAATCAGGCTCTGCCGAGGACGAGAGCCATGAGATGTTCCTCCTCTGGGCAAGCCCAGGTCCCAGATCTTGTTGTGCCTGTGAATAGGCTGCAGGGGGACGGTGAAGACCAGCAACAGCTTTCAGGGCTGCCACCTTCCGTGTGGGACAAGGAGCCGGACGTGTGCCTTTTCGGAATCAGGCTCTGCCGAGGACGAGAGCCATGAGATGTTCCTCCTCTGGGCATGCCCGGGTCCTGAATCCTGTTGTACCTGTGAATAGGCTGCAGGGGGACGGTGAAGGTCAGCAACAGCTTTCAGTGCTGCCACCTTCCGTGTGGGACAAGGAGCCGGACGTGTGCCTTTTCGGAATCAGGCTCTGCCGAGGACGAGATCCATGAGATGTTCCTCCTCTGGGCATGCCCGGGTCCCAGATCCTGTTGTGCCTGTGAATAGGCTGCAGGGGGACGGTGAAGACCAGCAACAGCTTTCAGGGCTGCCACCTTCCGTGTGGGACAAGGAGCCGGACGTGTGCCTTTTCGGAATCAGGCTCTGCCGAGGACGAGAGCCATGAGATGTTCCTCCTCGGGGCAAGCCCGGGTCCCAGATCCTGTTGTACCTGTGAATAGGCTGCAGGGGACGGTGAAGACCAGCAACAGCTTTCAGGGCTGCCACCTTCCGTGTGGGACAAGGAGCCGGACGTGTGCCTTTTCGGAATCAGGCTCTGCCGAGGACGAGAGCCATGAGATGTTCCTCCTCTGGGCAAGCCCGGGTCCCAATTCGTGTTGTGCCTGTGAAGAGGCTGCAGGGGGACGGTGAAGACCAGCAACAGCTTTCAGGGCTGCCACCTTCCGTGTGGGACAAGGAGCCGGACGTGTGCCTTTTCGGAATCAGGCTCTGCCGAGGAAGAGATCCATGAGATGTTCCTCCTCTGGGCATGCCCAGGTCCCGAATCCTGTTGTGCCTGTGAATAGGCTGCAGGGGGACGGTGAAGACCAGCAACAGCTTTCAGGGCTGCCACCTTCCGTGTGGGACAAGGAGCCGGACGTGTGCCTTTTCGGAATCAGGCTCTGCCGAGGACGAGATCCATGAGATGTTCCTCCTCTGGGCATGCCTGGGTCCCAGATCCTGTTGTGCCTGTGAATAGGCTGCAGGGGGACGGTGAAGACCAGCAACAGCTTTCAGGGCTGCCACCTTCCGTGTGGGACAAGGAGCCGGACGTGTGCCTTTTTGGAATCAGGCTCTGCCGAGGACGAGAGCCATGAGATGTTCCTCCTCTGGGCAAGCCCAGGTCCCAGATCTTGTTGTGCCTGTGAATAGGCTGCAGGGGGACGGTGAAGACCAGCAACAGCTTTCAGGGCTGCCACCTTCCGTGTGGGACAAGGAGCCGGACATGTGCCTTTTCGGAATCAGGCTCTGCCGAGGACGAGAGCCATGAGATGTTCCTCCTCTGGGCATGCCCGGGTCCTGAATCCTGTTGTGCCTGTGAATAGGCTGCAGGGGGACGGTGAAGACCAGCAACAGCTTTCAGGGCTGCCACCTTCCGTGTGGGACAAGGAGCCGGACGTGTGCCTTTTCGGAATGAGGCTCTGCCGAGGACGAGAGCCATGAGATGTTCCTCCTCTAAGCAAGCACGGGTCCCAGATCCTGTTGTGCCTGTGAATAGGCTGCAGAGGAACGGTGAAAACCAGCAACAGCTTTCAGGGCTGCCACCTTCCGTGTGGGACAAGGAGCCGGACGTGTGCCTTTTCGGAATCAGGCTCTGCCGAGGACGAGAGCCATGAGATGTTCCTCCTCTCAGCAAGTACGGGTCCCAGATCCTGTTGTACCTGTGAATAGGCTGCAGGGGGACGGTGAAGACCAGCAACAGCTTTCAGGGCTGCCACCTTCCGTGTGGGACAAGGAGCCGGACGTGTGCCTTTTCGGAATCAGGCTCTGCCGAGGACGAGAGCCATGAGATGTTCCTCCTCTCAGCAAGCCCAGGTCCCAGATCCTGTTGTGCCTTTAAATAGGCTGCAGGGGGACGGTAAAGACCAGCAACAGCTTTCAGGGCTGCCACCTTCCGTGTGGGACAAGGAGCCGGACGTGTGTCTTTTCGGAATCAGGCTCTGCCGAGGACGAGAGCCATGAGCTGTTCCTCCTCTGGGCATGCCCGGGTCCTGAATCCTGTTGTGCCTCTGAATAGGCTGCAGGAGGACGGTGAAGACCAGCAACAGCTTTCAGGGCTGCCACCTTCCGTGTGGGACAAGGAGCCGGACGTGTGCCTTTTCGGAATCAGGCTCTGCCGAGGACGAGAGCCATGAGATGTTCCTCCTCTGGGCAAGCCCGGGTCCCAGATCCTGTTGTGCCTGTGAATAGGCTGCAGGGGGACGGTGAAGACCAGCAACAGCTTTCAGGGCTGCCACCTTCCGTGTGGGACAAGGAGCCGGACGTGTGCCTTTTCGGAATCAGGCTCTGCCGAGGACGAGAGCCATGAGATGTTCCTCCTCTGGGCACACCCGGGTCCCAGATCCTGTTGTACCTGTGAATAGGCTGCAGGGGGACGGTGAAGACCAGCAACAGCTTTCAGTGCTGCCACCTTCCGTGTGGGACAAGGAGGCGGACGTGTGCCTTTTCGGAATCAGGCTCTGCCGAGGACGAGATCCATGAGATGTTCCTCCTCTGGGCATGCCCGGGTCCCAGATCCTGTTGTGCCTGTGAATAGGCTGCAGGGGGACGGTGAAGACCAGCAACAGCTTTCAGGGCTGCCACCTTCCGTGTGGGACAAGGAGCCGGACGTGTGCCTTTTCGGAATCAGGCTCTGCCGAGGACGAGAGCCATGAGATGTTCCTCCTCGGGGCAAGCCCGGGTCCCAGATCCTGTTGTACCTGTGAATAGGCTGCAGGGGACGGTGAAGACCAGCAACAGCTTTCAGGGCTGCCACCTTCCGTGTGGGACAAGGAGCCGGACGTGTGCCTTTTCGGAATCAGGCTCTGCCGAGGACGAGAGCCATGAGATGTTCCTCCTCTGGGCAAGCCCGGGTCCCAATTCGTGTTGTGCCTGTGAAGAGGCTGCAGGGGGACGGTGAAGACCAGCAACAGCTTTCAGGGCTGCCACCTTCCGTGTGGGACAAGGAGCCGGACGTGTGCCTTTTCGGAATCAGGCTCTGCCGAGGAAGAGATCCATGAGATGTTCCTCCTCTGGGCATGCCCAGGTCCCGAATCCTGTTGTGCCTGTGAATAGGCTGCAGGGGGACGGTGAAGACCAGCAACAGCTTTCAGGGCTGCCACCTTCCGTGTGGGACAAGGAGCCGGACGTGTGCCTTTTCGGAATCAGGCTCTGCCGAGGACGAGAGCCATGAGATGTTCCTCCTCTGGGCAAGCCCAGGTCCCAGATCTTGTTGTGCCTGTGAATAGGCTGCAGGGGGACGGTGAAGACCAGCAACATCTTTCAGGGCTGCCACCTTCCGTGTGGGACAAGGAGCCGGACGTGTGCCTTTTCGGAATCAGGCTCTGCCGAGGACGAGAGCCATGAGATGTTCCTCCTCTGGGCAAGCCCGGGTCCCAGATCCTGTTGTACCTGTGAATAGGCTGCAGGGGGACGGTGAAGACCAGCAACAGCTTTCAGGGCTGCCACCTTCCGTGTGGGACAAGGAGCCGGACGTGTGCCTTTTCGGAATCAGGCTCTGCCGAGGACGAGAGCCATGAGATGTTCCTCCTCTGGGCATGCCCGGGTCCCAGATCCTGTTGTGCCTGTGAATAGGCTGCAGGGGGACGGTGAAGACCAGCAACAGCTTTCAGGGCTGCCACCTTCCGTGTGGGACAAGGAGCCGGACGTGTGCCTTTTCGGAATCAGGCTCTGCCGACGACGAGAGCCATGAGATGTTCCTCCTCTGGGCATGCCCGGGTCCTGAATCCTGTTGTACCTGTGAATAGGCTGCAGGGGGACGGTGAAGACCAGCAACAGCTTTCAGGGCTGCCACCTTCCGTGTGGGACAAGGAGCCGGACGTGTGCCTTTTCGGAATCAGGCTCTGCCGAGGACGAGAGCCATGAGATGTTCCTCCTCTCAGCAAGCCCAGGTCCCAGATCCTGTTGTACCTGTGAATAGGCTGCAGGGGGACGGTGAAGACCAGCAACAGCTTTCAGGGCTGCCACCTTCCGTGTGGGACAAGGAGCCGGAGGTGTGCCTTTTCGGAATCAGGCTCTGCCGAGGACGAGAGCCATGAGATGTTCCTCCTCTCGGCAAGCCCGGGTCCCAGATCCTGTTGTACCTGTGAATAGGCTGCAGGGGGACGGTGAAGACCAGCAACAGCTTTCAGGGCTGCCACCTTCCGTGTGGGACAAGGAGCCGGACGTGTGTCTTTTCGGAATCAGGCTCTGCCGAGGACGAGATCCATGAGATGTTCCTCCTCTGGGCATGCCCGGGTCCTGAATCCTGTTGTGCCTCTGAATAGGCTGCAGGGGGACGGTGAAGACCAGCAACAGCTTTCAGGGCTGCCACCTTCCGTGTGGGACAAGGAGCCGGACGTGTGCCTTTTCGGAATCAGGCTCTGCCGAGGACGAGAGCCATGAGATGTTCCTCCTCGGGGCAAGCCCGGGTCCCAGATCCTGTTGTACCTGTGAATAGGCTGCAGGGGGACGGTGAAGACCAGCAACAGCTTTCAGGGCTGCCACCTTCCGTGTGGGACAAGGAGCCGGACGTGTGCCTTTTCGGAATCAGGCTCTGCCGAGGACGAGAGCCATGAGATGTTCCTCCTCTGGGCATGCCCGGGTCCCAGATCCTGTTGTGCCTGTGAATAGGCTGCAGGGGGACGGTGAAGACCAGCAACATCTTTCAGGGCTGCCACCTTCCGTGTGGGACAAGGAGCCGGACGTGTGCCTTTTCGGAATCAGGCTCTGCCGAGGACGAGAGCCATGAGATGTTCCTCCTCTGGGCATGCCCGGGTCCTGAATCCTGTTGTACCTGTGAATAGGCTGCAGGGGGACGGTGAAGACCAGCAACAGCTTTCAGGGCTGCCACCTTCCGTGTGGGACAAGGAGCCGGACGTGTGCCTTTTCGGAATCAGGCTCTGCCGAGGACGAGAGCCATGAGATGTTCCTCCTCTCAGCAAGCCCAGGTCCCAGATCCTGTTGTACCTGTGAATAGGCTGCAGGGGGACGGTGAAGACCAGCAACAGCTTTCAGGGCTGCCACCTTCCGTGTGGGACAAGGAGCCGGAGGTGTGCCTTTTCGGAATCAGGCTCTGCCGAGGACGAGAGCCATGAGATGTTCCTCCTCTCAGCAAGCCCGGGTCCCAGATCCTGTTGTACCTGTGAATAGGCTGCAGGGGGACGGTGAAGACCAGCAACAGCTTTCAGGGCTGCCACCTTCCGTGTGGGACAAGGAGCCGGACGTGTGTCTTTTCGGAATCAGGCTCTGCCGAGGACGAGATCCATGAGATGTTCCTCCTCTGGGCATGCCCGGGTCCTGAATCCTGTTGTGCCTCTGAATAGGCTGCAGGGGGACGGTGAAGACCAGCAACAGCTTTCAGGGCT
Organism: Astur gentilis; assembly: GCF_929443795.1. NCBI lineage: Eukaryota > Metazoa > Chordata > Aves > Accipitriformes > Accipitridae > Astur > Astur gentilis. The sequence continues at coordinate 1,513,657 of NW_026061113.1, read as the reverse complement.
GCCACCTTCCGTGTGGGACAAGGAGCCGGACGTGTGCCTTTTCGGAATCAGGCTCTGCCGAGGACGAGAGCCATGAGATGTTCCTCCTCGGGGCAAGCCCGGGTCCCAGATCCTGTTGTACCTGTGAATAGGCTGCAGGGGGACGGTGAAGACCAGCAACAGCTTTCAGGGCTGCCACCTTCCGTGTGGGACAAGGAGCCGGACGTGTGCCTTTTCGGAATCAGGCTCTGCCGAGGACGAGAGCCATGAGATGTTCCTCCTCTCAGCAAGTACGGGTCCCAGATCCTGTTGTACCTGTGAATAGGCTGCAGGGGGACGGTGAAGACCAGCAACAGCTTTCAGGGCTGCCACCTTCCGTGTGGGACAAGGAGCCGGACGTGTGCCTTTTCGGAATCAGGCTCTGCCGAGGACGAGAGCCATGAGATGTTCCTCCTCTCAGCAAGCCCAGGTCCCAGATCCTGTTGTGCCTTTGAATAGGCTGCAGGGGGACGGTAAAGACCAGCAACAGCTTTCAGGGCTGCCACCTTCCGTGTGGGACAAGGAGCCGGACGTGTGTCTTTTCGGAATCAGGCTCTGCCGAGGACGAGAGCCATGAGCTGTTCCTCCTCTGGGCATGCCCGGGTCCTGAATCCTGTTGTGCCTCTGAATAGGCTGCAGGAGGATGGTGAAGACCAGCAACAGCTTTCAGGGCTGCCACCTTCCGTGTGGGACAAGGAGCCGGACGTGTGCCTTTTCGGAATCAGGCTCTGCCGAGGACGAGAGCCATGAGATGTTCCTCCTCTGGGCAAGCCCGGGTCCCAGATCCTGTTGTGCCTGTGAATAGGCTGCAGGGGGACGGTGAAGACCAGCAACAGCTTTCAGGGCTGCCACCTTCCGTGTGGGACAAGGAGCCGGACGTGTGCCTTTTCGGAATCAGGCTCTGCCGAGGACGAGAGCCATGAGATGTTCCTCCTCTGGGCACACCCGGGTCCCAGATCCTGTTGTACCTGTGAATAGGCTGCAGGGGGACGGTGAAGACCAGCAACAGCTTTCAGTGCTGCCACCTTCCGTGTGGGACAAGGAGCCGGACGCGTGCCTTTTCGGAATCAGGCTCTGCCGAGGACGAGATCCATGAGATGTTCCTCCTCTGGGCAAGCCCGGGTCCCAGATCCTGTTGTGCCTGTGAATAGGCTGCAGGGGGACGGTGAAGACCAGCAACAGCTTTCAGGGCTGCCACCTTCCGTGTGGGACAAGGAGCCGGACGTGTGCCTTTTCGGAATCAGGCTCTGCCGAGGACGAGAGCCATGAGATGTTCCTCCTCGGGGCAAGCCCGGGTCCCAGATCCTGTGTTACCTGTGAATAGGCTGCAGGGGACGGTGAAGACCAGCAACAGCTTTCAGGGCTGCCACCTTCCGTGTGGGACAAGGAGCCGGACGTGTGCCTTTTCGGAATCAGGCTCTGCCGAGGACGAGAGCCATGAGATGTTCCTCCTCTGGGCAAGCCCGGGTCCCACTTCGTGTTGTGCCTGTGAAGAGGCTGCAGGGGGACGGTGAAGACCAGCAACAGCTTTCAGGGCTGCCACCTTCCGTGTGGGACAAGGAGCCGGACGTGTGCCTTTTCGGAATCAGGCTCTGCCGAGGAAGAGATCCATGAGATGTTCCTCCTCTGGGCATGCCCCGGTCCCGAATCCTGTTGTGCCTGTGAATAGGCTGCAGGGGGACGGTGAAGACCAGCAACAGCTTTCAGGGCTGCCACCTTCCGTGTGGGACAAGGAGCCGGACGTGTGCCTTTTCGGAATCAGGCTCTGCCGAGGACGAGATCCATGAGATGTTCCTCCTCTGGGTATGCCTGGGTCCCAGATCCTGTTGTGCCTGTGAATAGGCTGCAGGGGGACGGTGAAGACCAGCAACAGCTTTCAGGGCTGCCACCTTCCGTGTGGGACAAGGAGCCGGAGGTGTGCCTTTTTGGAATCAGGCTCTGCCGAGGACGAGAGCCATGAGATGTTCCTCCTCTGGGCAAGCCCAGGTCCCAGATCTTGTTGTGCCTGTGAATAGGCTGCAGGGGGACGGTGAAGACCAGCAAAAGCTTTCAGGGCTGCCACCTTCCGTGTGGGACAAGGAGCCGGACGTGTGCCTTTTCGGAATCAGGCTCTGCCGAGGACGAGAGCCATGAGATGTTCCTCCTCTGGGCATGCCCGGGTCCTGAATCCTGTTGTACCTGTGAATAGGCTGCAGGGGGACGGTGAAGACCAGCAACAGCTTTCAGGGCTGCCACCTTCCGTGTGGGACAAGGAGCCGGACGTGTGCCTTTTCGGAATCAGGCTCTGCCGAGGACGAGAGCCATGAGATGTTCCTCCTCTCAGCAAGCCCAGGTCCCAGATCCTGTTGTACCTGTGAATAGGCTGCAGGGGGACGGTGAAGACCAGCAACAGCTTTCAGGGCTGCCACCTTCCGTGTGGGACAAGGAGCCGGAGGTGTGCCTTTTCGGAATCAGGCTCTGCCGAGGACGAGAGCCATGAGATGTTCCTCCTCTCAGCAAGCCCGGGTCCCAGATCCTGTTGTACCTGTGAATAGGCTGCAGGGGGACGGTGAAGACCAGCAACAGCTTTCAGGGCTGCCACCTTCCGTGTGGGACAAGGAGCCGGACGTGTGCCTTTTCGGAATCAGGCTCTGCCGAGGACGAGATCCATGAGATGTTCCTCCTCTGGGCATGCCCGGGTCCTGAATCCTGTTGTGCCTCTGAATAGGCTGCAGGGGGACGGTGAAGACCAGCAACAGCTTTCAGGGCTGCCACCTTCCGTGTGGGACAAGGAGCCGGACGTGTGCCTTTTCGGAATCAGGCTCTGCCGAGGACGAGAGCCATGAGATGTTCCTCCTCGGGGCAAGCCCGGGTCCCAGATCCTGTTGTACCTGTGAATAGGCTGCAGGGGGACGGTGAAGACCAGCAACAGCTTTCAGGGCTGCCACCTTCCGTGTGGGACAAGGAGCCGGACGTGTGCCTTTTCGGAATCAGGCTCTGCCGAGGACGAGAGCCATGAGATGTTCCTCCTCTGGGCAAGCCCGGGTCCCAATTCGTGTTGTGCCTGTGAAGAGGCTGCAGGGGGACGGTGAAGACCAGCAACAGCTTTCAGGGCTGCCACCTTCCGTGTGGGACAAGGAGCCGGACGTGTGCCTTTTCGGAATCAGGCTCTGCCGAGGAAGAGATCCATGAGATGTTCCTCCCCTGGGCATGCCCAGGTCCCGAATCCTGTTGTGCCTGTGAATAGGCTGCAGGGGGACGGTGAAGACCAGCAACAGCTTTCAGGGCTGCCACCTTCCGTGTGGGACAAGGAGCCGGACGTGTGCCTTTTCGGAATCAGGCTCTGCCGAGGACGAGAGCCATGAGATGTTCCTCCTCTGGGCAAGCCCAGGTCCCAGATCTTGTTGTGCCTGTGAATAGGCTGCAGGGGGACGGTGAAGACCAGCAACAGCTTTCAGGGCTGCCACCTTCCGTGTGGGACAAGGAGCCGGACGTGTGCCTTTTCGGAATCAGGCTCTGCCGAGGACGAGAGCCATGAGATGTTCCTCCTCGGGGCAAGCCCGGGTCCCAGATCCTGTTGTACCTGTGAATAGGCTGCAGGGGGATGGTGAAGACCAGCAACAGCTTTCAGGGCTGCCACCTTCCGTGTGGGACAAGGAGCCGGACGTGTGCCTTTTCGGAATCAGGCTCTGCCGAGGACGAGATCCATGAGATGTTCCTCCTCTGGGCATGCCCGGGTCCCAGATCCTGTTGTGCCTGTGAATAGGCTGCAGGGGGACGGTGAAGACCAGCAACATCTTTCAGGGCTGCCACCTTCCGTGTGGGACAAGGAGCCGGACGTGTGCCTTTTCGGAATCAGGCTCTGCCGAGGACGAGAGCCATGAGATGTTCCTCCTCTCAGCAAGCCCAGGTCCCAGATCCTGTTGTACCTGTGAATAGGCTGCAGGGGGACGGTGAAGACCAGCAACAGCTTTCAGGGCTGCCACCTTCCGTGTGGGACAAGGAGCCGGAGGTGTGCCTTTTCGGAATCAGGCTCTGCCGAGGACGAGAGCCATGAGATGTTCCTCCTCTCAGCAAGCCCGGGTCCCAGATCCTGTTGTACCTGTGAATAGGCTGCAGGGGGACGGTGAAGACCAGCAACAGCTTTCAGGGCTGCCACCTTCCGTGTGGGACAAGGAGCCGGACGTGTGTCTTTTCGGAATCAGGCTCTGCCGAGGACGAGATCCATGAGATGTTCCTCCTCTGGGCATGCCCGGGTCCTGAATCCTGTTGTGCCTCTGAATAGGCTGCAGGGGGACGGTGAAGACCAGCAACAGCTTTCAGGGCTGCCACCTTCCGTGTGGGACAAGGAGCCGGACGTGTGCCTTTTCGGAATCAGGCTCTGCCGAGGACGAGAGCCATGAGTTGTTCCTCCTCGGGGCAAGCCCGGGTCCCAGATCCTGTTGTACCTGTGAATAGGCTGCAGGGGGACGGTGAAGACCAGCAACAGCTTTCAGGGCTGCCACCTTCCGTGTGGGACAAGGAGCCGGACGTGTGCCTTTTCGGAATCAGGCTCTGCCGAGGACGAGAGCCATGAGATGTTCCTCCTCTCAGCAAGTACGGGTCCCAGATCCTGTTGTACCTGTGAATAGGCTGCAGGGGGACGGTGAAGACCAGCAACAGCTTTCAGGGCTGCCACCTTCCGTGTGGGACAAGGAGCCGGACGTGTGCCTTTTCGGAATCAGGCTCTGCCGAGGACGAGAGCCATGAGATGTTCCTCCTCTCAGCAAGCCCAGGTCCCAGATCCTGTTGTGCCTTTGAATAGGCTGCAGGGGGACGGTAAAGACCAGCAACAGCTTTCAGGGCTGCCACCTTCCGTGTGGGACAAGGAGCCGGACGTGTGTCTTTTCGGAATCAGGCTCTGCCGAGGACGAGAGCCATGAGCTGTTCCTCCTCTGGGCATGCCCGGGTCCTGAATCCTGTTGTGCCTCTGAATAGGCTGCAGGAGGACGGTGAAGACCAGCAACAGCTTTCAGGGCTGCCACCTTCCGTGTGGGACAAGGAGCCGGACGTGTGCCTTTTCGGAATCAGGCTCTGCCGAGGACGAGAGCCATGAGATGTTCCTCCTCTGGGCAAGCCCGGGTCCCAGATCCTGTTGTGCCTGTGAATAGGCTGCAGGGGGACGGTGAAGACCAGCAACAGCTTTCAGGGCTGCCACCTTCCGTGTGGGACAAGGAGCCGGACGTGTGCCTTTTCGGAATCAGGCTCTGCCGAGGACGAGAGCCATGAGATGTTCCTCCTCTGGGCACACCCGGGTCCCAGATCCTGTTGTACCTGTGAATAGGCTGCAGGGGGACGGTGAAGACCAGCAACAGCTTTCAGTGCTGCCACCTTCCGTGTGGGACAAGGAGCCGGACGCGTGCCTTTTCGGAATCAGGCTCTGCCGAGGACGAGAGCCATGAGATGTTCCTCCTCTGGGCATGCCCGGGTCCCAGATCCTGTTGTGCCTGTGAATAGGCTGCAGGGGGACGGTGAAGACCAGCAACAGCTTTCAGGGCTGCCACCTTCCGTGTGGGACAAGGAGCCGGACGTGTGCCTTTTCGGAATCAGGCTCTGCCGAGGACGAGAGCCATGAGATGTTCCTCCTCGGGGCAAGCCCGGGTCCCAGATCCTGTGTTACCTGTGAATAGGCTGCAGGGGACGGTGAAGACCAGCAACAGCTTTCAGGGCTGCCACCTTCCGTGTGGGACAAGGAGCCGGACGTGTGCCTTTTCGGAATCAGGCTCTGCCGAGGACGAGAGCCATGAGATGTTCCTCCTCTGGGCAAGCCCGGGTCCCAATTCGTGTTGTGCCTGTGAAGAGGCTGCAGGGGGACGGTGAAGACCAGCAACAGCTTTCAGGGCTGCCACCTTCCGTGTGGGACAAGGAGCCGGACGTGTGCCTTTTCGGAATCAGGCTCTGCCGAGGAAGAGATCCATGAGATGTTCCTCCTCTGGGCATGCCCCGGTCCCGAATCCTGTTGTGCCTGTGAATAGGCTGCAGGGGGACGGTGAAGACCAGCAACAGCTTTCAGGGCTGCCACCTTCCGTGTGGGACAAGGAGCCGGACGTGTGCCTTTTCGGAATCAGGCTCTGCCGAGGACGAGATCCATGAGATGTTCCTCCTCTGGGTATGCCTGGGTCCCAGATCCTGTTGTGCCTGTGAATAGGCTGCAGGGGGACGGTGAAGACCAGCAACAGCTTTCAGGGCTGCCACCTTCCGTGTGGGACAAGGAGCCGGAGGTGTGCCTTTTTGGAATCAGGCTCTGCCGAGGACGAGAGCCATGAGATGTTCCTCCTCTGGGCAAGCCCAGGTCCCAGATCTTGTTGTGCCTGTGAATAGGCTGCAGGGGGACGGTGAAGACCAGCAACAGCTTTCAGGGCTGCCACCTTCCGTGTGGGACAAGGAGCCGGACGTGTGCCTTTTCGGAATCAGGCTCTGCCGAGGACGAGAGCCATGAGATGTTCCTCCTCTGGGCATGCCCGGGTCCTGGATCCTGTTGTACCTGTGAATAGGCTGCAGGGGGACGGTGAAGACCAGCAACAGCTTTCAGGGCTGCCACCTTCCGTGTGGGACAAGGAGCCGGACGTGTGCCTTTTCGGAATCAGGCTCTGCCGAGGACGAGAGCCATGAGATGTTCCTCCTCTCAGCAAGCCCAGGTCCCAGATCCTGTTGTACCTGTGAATAGGCTGCAGGGGGACGGTGAAGACCAGCAACAGCTTTCAGGGCTGCCACCTTCCGTGTGGGACAAGGAGCCGGAGGTGTGCCTTTTCGGAATCAGGCTCTGCCGAGGACGAGAGCCATGAGATGTTCCTCCTCTCAGCAAGCCCGGGTCCCAGATCCTGTTGTACCTGTGAATAGGCTGCAGGGGGACGGTGAAGACCAGCAACAGCTTTCAGGGCTGCCACCTTCCGTGTGGGACAAGGAGCCGGACGTGTGTCTTTTCGGAATCAGGCTCTGCCGAGGACGAGATCCATGAGATGTTCCTCCTCTGGGCATGCCCGGGTCCTGAATCCTGTTGTGCCTCTGAATAGGCTGCAGGGGGACGGTGAAGACCAGCAACAGCTTTCAGGGCTGCCACCTTCCGTGTGGGACAAGGAGCCGGACGTGTGCCTTTTCGGAATCAGGCTCTGCCGAGGACGAGAGCCATGAGATGTTCCTCCTCGGGGCAAGCCCGGGTCCCAGATCCTGTTGTACCTGTGAATAGGCTGCAGGGGGACGGTGAAGACCAGCAACAGCTTTCAGGGCTGCCACCTTCCGTGTGGGACAAGGAGCCGGACGTGTGCCTTTTCGGAATCAGGCTCTGCCGAGGACGAGAGCCATGAGATGTTCCTCCTCTGGGCAAGCCCGGGTCCCAATTCGTGTTGTGCCTGTGAATAGGCTGCAGGGGGACGGTGAAGACCAGCAACAGCTTTCAGGGCTGCCACCTTCCGTGTGGGACAAGGAGCCGGACGTGTGCCTTTTCGGAATCAGGCTCTGCCGAGGAAGAGATCCATGAGATGTTCCTCCCCTGGGCATGCCCAGGTCCCGAATCCTGTTGTGCCTGTGAATAGGCTGCAGGGGGACGGTGAAGACCAGCAACAGCTTTCAGGGCTGCCACCTTCCGTGTGGGACAAGGAGCCGGACGTGTGCCTTTTCGGAATCAGGCTCTGCCGAGGACGAGAGCCATGAGATGTTCCTCCTCTGGGCAAGCCCAGGTCCCAGATCTTGTTGTGCCTGTGAATAGGCTGCAGGGGGACGGTGAAGACCAGCAACAGCTTTCAGGGCTGCCACCTTCCGTGTGGGACAAGGAGCCGGACGTGTGCCTTTTCGGAATCAGGCTCTGCCGAGGACGAGAGCCATGAGATGTTCCTCCTCGGGGCAAGCCCGGGTCCCAGATCCTGTTGTACCTGTGAATAGGCTGCAGGGGGATGGTGAAGACCAGCAACAGCTTTCAGGGCTGCCACCTTCCGTGTGGGACAAGGAGCCGGACGTGTGCCTTTTCGGAATCAGGCTCTGCCGAGGACGAGATCCATGAGATGTTCCTCCTCTGGGCATGCCCGGGTCCCAGATCCTGTTGTGCCTGTGAATAGGCTGCAGGGGGACGGTGAAGACCAGCAACATCTTTCAGGGCTGCCACCTTCCGTGTGGGACAAGGAGCCGGACGTGTGCCTTTTCGGAATCAGGCTCTGCCGAGGACGAGAGCCATGAGATGTTCCTCCTCTCAGCAAGCCCAGGTCCCAGATCCTGTTGTGCCTTTGAATAGGCTGCAGGGGGACGGTAAAGACCAGCAACAGCTTTCAGGGCTGCCACCTTCCGTGTGGGACAAGGAGCCGGACGTGTGTCTTTTCGGAATCAGGCTCTGCCGAGGACGAGAGCCATGAGATGTTCCTCCTCTGGGCATGCCCGGGTCCTGAATCCTGTTGTGCCTCTGAATAGGCTGCAGGAGGACGGTGAAGACCAGCAACAGCTTTCAGGGCTGCCACCTTCCGTGTGGGACAAGGAGCCGGACGTGTGCCTTTTCGGAATCAGGCTCTGCCGAGGACGAGAGCCATGAGATGTTCCTCCTCTGGGCAAGCCCGGGTCCCAGATCCTGTTGTGCCTGTGAATAGGCTGCAGGGGGACGGTGAAGACCAGCAACAGCTTTCAGGGCTGCCACCTTCCGTGTGGGACAAGGAGCCGGACGTGTGCCTTTTCGGAATCAGGCTCTGCCGAGGACGAGAGCCATGAGATGTTCCTCCTCTGGGCACACCCGGGTCCCAGATCCTGTTGTACCTGTGAATAGGCTGCAGGGGGACGGTGAAGACCAGCAACAGCTTTCAGTGCTGCCACCTTCCGTGTGGGACAAGGAGCCGGACGCGTGCCTTTTCGGAATCAGGCTCTGCCGAGGACGAGATCCATGAGATGTTCCTCCTCTGGGCATGCCCGGGTCCCAGATCCTGTTGTGCCTGTGAATAGGCTGCAGGGGGACGGTGAAGACCAGCAACAGCTTTCAGGGCTGCCACCTTCCGTGTGGGACAAGGAGCCGGACGTGTGCCTTTTCGGAATCAGGCTCTGCCGAGGACGAGAGCCATGAGATGTTCCTCCTCGGGGCAAGCCCGGGTCCCAGATCCTGTGTTACCTGTGAATAGGCTGCAGGGGACGGTGAAGACCAGCAACAGCTTTCAGGGCTGCCACCTTCCGTGTGGGACAAGGAGCCGGACGTGTGCCTTTTCGGAATCAGGCTCTGCCGAGGACGAGAGCCATGAGATGTTCCTCCTCTGGGCAAGCCCGGGTCCCAATTCGTGTTGTGCCTGTGAAGAGGCTGCAGGGGGACGGTGAAGACCAGCAACAGCTTTCAGGGCTGCCACCTTCCGTGTGGGACAAGGAGCCGGACGTGTGCCTTTTCGGAATCAGGCTCTGCCGAGGAAGAGATCCATGAGATGTTCCTCCTCTGGGCATGCCCAGGTCCCGAATCCTGTTGTGCCTGTGAATAGGCTGCAGGGGGACGGTGAAGACCAGCAACAGCTTTCAGGGCTGCCACCTTCCGTGTGGGACAAGGAGCCGGACGTGTGCCTTTTCGGAATCAGGCTCTGCCGAGGACGAGATCCATGAGATGTTCCTCCTCTGGGTATGCCTGGGTCCCAGATCCTGTTGTGCCTGTGAATAGGCTGCAGGGGGACGGTGAAGACCAGCAACAGCTTTCAGGGCTGCCACCTTCCGTGTGGGACAAGGAGCCGGAGGTGTGCCTTTTTGGAATCAGGCTCTGCCGAGGACGAGAGCCATGAGATGTTCCTCCTCTGGGCAAGCCCAGGTCCCAGATCTTGTTGTGCCTGTGAATAGGCTGCAGGGGGACGGTGAAGACCAGCAACAGCTTTCAGGGCTGCCACCTTCCGTGTGGGACAAGGAGCCGGACGTGTGCCTTTTCGGAATCAGGCTCTGCCGAGGACGAGAGCCATGAGATGTTCCTCCTCTGGGCATGCCCGGGTCCTGAATCCTGTTGTACCTGTGAATAGGCTGCAGGGGGACGGTGAAGACCAGCAACAGCTTTCAGGGCTGCCACCTTCCGTGTGGGACAAGGAGCCGGACGTGTGCCTTTTCGGAATCAGGCTCTGCCGAGGACGAGAGCCATGAGATGTTCCTCCTCTCAGCAAGCCCAGGTCCCAGATCCTGTTGTACCTGTGAATAGGCTGCAGGGGGACGGTGAAGACCAGCAACAGCTTTCAGGGCTGCCACCTTCCGTGTGGGACAAGGAGCCGGAGGTGTGCTTTTTCGGAATCAGGCTCTGCCGAGGACGAGAGCCATGAGATGTTCCTCCTCTCAGCAAGCCCGGGTCCCAGATCCTGTTGTACCTGTGAATAGGCTGCAGGGGGACGGTGAAGACCAGCAACAGCTTTCAGGGCTGCCACCTTCCGTGTGGGACAAGGAGCCGGACGTGTGTCTTTTCGGAATCAGGCTCTGCCGAGGACGAGATCCATGAGATGTTCCTCCTCTGGGCATGCCCGGGTCCTGAATCCTGTTGTGCCTCTGAATAGGCTGCAGGGGGACGGTGAAGACCAGCAACAGCTTTCAGGGCTGCCACCTTCCGTGTGGGACAAGGAGCCGGACGTGTGCCTTTTCGGAATCAGGCTCTGCCGAGGACGAGAGCCATGAGATGTTCCTCCTCGGGGCAAGCCCGGGTCCCAGATCCTGTTGTACCTGTGAATAGGCTGCAGGGGGACGGTGAAGACCAGCAACAGCTTTCAGGGCTGCCACCTTCCGTGTGGGACAAGGAGCCGGACGTGTGCCTTTTCGGAATCAGGCTCTGCCGAGGACGAGAGCCATGAGATGTTCCTCCTCTGGGCAAGCCCGGGTCCCTATTCGTGTTGTGCCTGTGAAGAGGCTGCAGGGGGACGGTGAAGACCAGCAACAGCTTTCAGGGCTGCCACCTTCCGTGTGGGACAAGGAGCCGGACGTGTGCCTTTTCGGAATCAGGCTCTGCCGAGGAAGAGATCCATGAGATGTTCCTCCCCTGGGCATGCCCAGGTCCCGAATCCTGTTGTGCCTGTGAATAGGCTGCAGGGGGACGGTGAAGACCAGCAACAGCTTTCAGGGCTGCCACCTTCCGTGTGGGACAAGGAGCCGGACGTGTGCCTTTTCGGAATCAGGCTCTGCCGAGGACGAGAGCCATGAGATGTTCCTCCTCTGGGCAAGCCCAGGTCCCAGATCTTGTTGTGCCTGTGAATAGGCTGCAGGGGGACGGTGAAGACCAGCAACAGCTTTCAGGGCTGCCACCTTCCGTGTGGGACAAGGAGCCGGACGTGTGCCTTTTCGGAATCAGGCTCTGCCGAGGACGAGATCCATGAGATGTTCCTCCTCTGGGCATGCCCGGGTCCCAGATCCTGTTGTGCCTGTGAATAGGCTGCAGGGGGACGGTGAAGACCAGCAACAGCTTTCAGGGCTGCCACCTTCCGTGTGGGACAAGGAGCCGGACGTGTGCCTTTTCGGAATCAGGCTCTGCCGAGGACGAGATCCATGAGATGTTCCTCCTCTGGGCATGCCCGGGTCCCAGATCCTGTTGTGCCTGTGAATAGGCTGCAGGGGGACGGTGAAGACCAGCAACATCTTTCAGGGCTGCCACCTTCCGTGTGGGACAAGGAGCCGGACGTGTGCCTTTTCGGAATCAGGCTCTGCCGAGGACGAGAGCCATGAGATGTTCCTCCTCTGGGCATGCCCGGGTCCTGAATCCTGTTGTACCTGTGAATAGGCTGCAGGGGGACGGTGAAGATCAGCAACAGCTTTCAGGGCTGCCACCTTCCGTGTGGGACAAGGAGCCGGACGTGTGCCTTTTCGGAATCAGGCTCTGCCGAGGACGAGAGCCATGAGATGTTCCTCCTCTCAGCAAGCCCGGGTCCCAGATCCTGTTGTACCTGTGAATAGGCTGCAGGGGGACGGTGAAGACCAGCAACAGCTTTCAGGGCTGCCACCTTCCGTGTGGGACAAGGAGCCGGACGTGTGCCTTTTCGGAATCAGGCTCTGCCGAGGACGAGAGCCATGAGATGTTCCTCCTCTGGGCAAGCCCGGGTCCCAGATCCTGTTGTGCCTGTGAATAGGCTGCAGGGGGACGGTGAAGACCAGCAACAGCTTTCAGGGCTGCCACCTTCCGTGTGGGACAAGGAGCCGGACGTGTGCCTTTTCGGAATCAGGCTCTGCCGAGGACGAGAGCCATGAGATGTTCCTCCTCTGGGCATGCCCGGGTCCCAGATCCTGTTGTGCCTGTGAATAGGCTGCAGGGGGACGGTGAAGACCAGCAACATCTTTCAGGGCTGCCACCTTCCGTGTGGGACAAGGAGCCGGACGTGTGCCTTTTCGGAATCAGGCTCTGCCGAGGACGAGAGCCATGAGATGTTCCTCCTCTGGGCATGCCCGGGTCCTGAATCCTGTTGTACCTGTGAATAGGCTGCAGGGGGACGGTGAAGATCAGCAACAGCTTTCAGGGCTGCCACCTTCCGTGTGGGACAAGGAGCCGGACGTGTGCCTTTTCGGAATCAGGCTCTGCCGAGGACGAGAGCCATGAGATGTTCCTCCTCTCAGCAAGCCCGGGTCCCAGATCCTGTTGTACCTGTGAATAGGCTGCAGGGGGACGGTGAAGACCAGCAACAGCTTTCAGGGCTGCCACCTTCCGTATGGGACAAGGAGCCGGACGTGTGCCTTTTCGGAATCAGGCTCTGCCGAGGACGAGAGCCATGAGATGTTCCTCCTCTGGGCAAGCCCGGGTCCCAGATCCTGTTGTGCCTGTGAATAGGCTGCAGGGGGACGGTGAAGACCAGCAACAGCTTTCAGGGCTGCCACCTTCCGTGTGGGACAAGGAGCCGGACGTGTGCCTTTTCGGAATCAGGCTCTGCCGAGGACGAGAGCCATGAGATGTTCCTCCTCTGGGCATGCCCGGGTCCCAGATCCTGTTGTACCTGTGAATAGGCTGCAGGGGGACGGTGAAGACCAGCAACAGCTTTCAGGGCTGCCACCTTCCGTGTGGGACAAGGAGCCGGACGTGTGCCTTTTCGGAATCAGGCTCTGCCGAGGACGAGAGCCATGAGATGTTCCTCCTCGGGGCAAGCCCGGGTCCCAGATCCTGTTGTACCTGTGAATAGGCTGCAGGGGACGGTGAAGACCAGCAACAGCTTTCAGGGCTGCCACCTTCCGTGTGGGACAAGGAGCCGGACGTGTGCCTTTTCGGAATCAGGCTCTGCCGAGGACGAGAGCCATGAGATGTTCCTCCTCTGGGCAAGCCCGGGTCACAATTCGTGTTGTGCCTGTGAAGAGGCTGCAGGGGGACGGTGAAGACCAGCAACAGCTTTCAGGGCTGCCACCTTCCGTGTGGGACAAGGAGCCGGACGTGTGCCTTTTCGGAATCAGGCTCTGCCGAGGAAGAGATCCATGAGATGTTCCTCCCCTGGGCATGCCCAGGTCCCGAATCCTGTTGTGCCTGTGAATAGGCTGCAGGGGGACGGTGAAGACCAGCAACAGCTTTCAGTGCTGCCACCTTCCGTGTGGGACAAGGAGCCGGACGTGTGCCTTTTCGGAATCAGGCTCTGCCGAGGACGAGAGCCATGAGATGTTCCTCCTCTGGGCATGCCCGGGTCCCAGATCCTGTTGTGCCTGTGAATAGGCTGCAGGGGGACGGTGAAGACCAGCAACAGCTTTC
>NW_026061112.1:0-27273 GCF_929443795.1 Astur gentilis | reverse complement strand
CCCTCAGGGAAGGTGCTAGCCCTGAAAACTAATGCAGTTTTTCACTATCCCTCTGCAGCCTATCCACAGGCACAACAGCTTTGGGGATCTCTGCTTTCCCAGAGACTCAGCATGTCACGGTGCTCGTTCTCGGCAGAAGCTTTTTCTGAGAAGGCAAAAGTGTGGCTCCTTCTCCCACAAGGAAGGTGCTAGCCCTGAAAGATCTTGCTGGTATTCACTATCCCTCTGCAGCCTATCCACAGGCACAACAGCTTTTGGGATCTCTGCTTTCCCAGAGACTCAGCATGTCACGGTGCTCGCTCTCGGCAGAAGCTTTTTTCTGAAAAGGCAAACTTACGGCTCCTTCTCCCACAAGGAAGGTGCCAGCCCTGAAAACTAATGCAGTTTTTCACTATCCCTCTGCAGCCTATCCACAGGCACAACAGCTTTGGGATCTCTGCTTTCCCAGAGACTCAGCATGTCACGGTGCTCGCTCTCGGCAGAAGCTTTGTTCTGAAAAGGCAAACTTACGGCTCCTTCTCCCACAGGGAAGGTGCCAGCCCTGAAAACTAATGCAGTTTTTCACTATCCCTCTGCAGCCTATCCACAGGCACAACAGCTTTGGGGATCTCTGCTTTCCCAGAGACTCAGCATGTCACGGTGCTCGCTCTCGGCAGAAGCTTTTTTCTGAAAAGGCAAACTTACGGCTCCTTCTCCCACAGGGAAGGTGCCAGCCCTGAAAACTAATGCAGTTTTTCACTATCCCTCTGCAGCCTATCCACAGGCACAACAGCTTTGGGGATCTCTGCTTTCCCAGAGACTCAGCATGTCACGGTGCTCGCTCTCGGCAGAAGCTTTTTTCTGAAAAGGCAAACTTACGGCTCCTTCTCCCACAGGGAAGGTGCCAGCCCTGAAAACTAATGCAGTTTTTCACTATCCCTCTGCAGCCTATCCACAGGCACAACAGCTTTTGGGATCTCTGCTTTCCCAGAGACTCAGCATGTCACGGTGCTCGCTCTCGGCAGAAGCTTTTTTCTGAAAGGCAAACTTATGGCTCCTTCTCCCACAGGGAAGGTGCCAGCCCTGAAAACTAATGCAGTTTTTCACTATCCCTCTGCAGCCTATCCACAGGCACAACAGCTTTGGGGATCTCTGCTTTCCCAGAGACTCAGCATGTCACGGTGCTCGCTCTCCGCAGAAGCTTTTTTCTGAAAAGGCAAACTTTCGGCTCCTTCTCCCTCAGGGAAGGTGCTAGCCCTGAAAACTAATGCAGTTTTTCACTATCCCTCTGCAGCCTATCCACAGGCACAACAGCTTTGGGGATCTCTGCTTTCCCAGAGACTCAGCATGTCACGGTGCTCGTTCTCGGCAGAAGCTTTTTCTGAGAAGGCAAAAGTGTGGCTCCTTCTCCCACAAGGAAGGTGCTAGCCCTGAAAGATCTTGCTGGTATTCACTATCCCTCTGCAGCCTATCCACAGGCGCAACAGCTTTTGGGATCTCTGCTTTCCAGAGACTCAGCATGTCACGGTGCTCGCTCTCCGCAGAAGCTTTTTTCTGAAAAGGCAAACTTACGGCTCCTTCTCCCACAGGGAAGGTGCCAGCCCTGAAAACTAATGCAGTTTTTCACTATCCCTCTGCAGCCTATCCACAGGCACAACAGCTTTGGGGATCTCTGCTTTCCCAGAGACTCAGCATGTCACGGTGCTCGCTCTCGGCAGAAGCTTTTTTCTGAAAATGAAAACTTTCGGCTCCTTCTCCCTCAGGGAAGGTGCTAGCCCTGAAAACTAATGCAGTTTTTCACTATCCCTCTGCAGCCTATCCACAGGCACAACAGCTTTGGGGATCTCTGCTTTCCCAGAGACTCAGCATGTCACGGTGCTCGTTCTCGGCAGAAGCTTTTTCTGAGAAGGCAAAAGTGTGGCTCCTTCTCCCACAAGGAAGGTGCTAGCCCTGAAAGATCTTGCTGGTATTCACTATCCCTCTGCAGCCTATCCACAGGCACAACAGCTTTTGGGATCTCTGCTTTCCCAGAGACTCAGCATGTCACGGTGCTCGCTCTCCGCAGAAGCTTTTTTCTGAAAAGGCAAACTTACGGCTCCTTCTCCCACAGGGAAGGTGCCAGCCCTGAAAACTAATGCAGTTTTTCACTATCCCTCTGCAGCCTATCCACAGGCACAACAGCTTTGGGGATCTCTGCTTTCCCAGAGACTCAGCATGTCACGGTGCTCGCTCTCGGCAGAAGCTTTGTTCTGAAAAGGCAAACTTACGGCTCCTTCTCCCACAGGGAAGGTGCCAGCCCTGAAAACTAATGCAGTTTTTCACTATCCCTCTGCAGCCTATCCACAGGCACAACAGCTTTGGGGATCTCTGCTTTCCCAGAGACTCAGCATGTCACGGTGCTCGCTCTCGGCAGAAGCTTTTTTCTGAAAAAGAAAACTTTCGGCTCCTTCTCCCTCAGGGAAGGTGCTAGCCCTGAAAACTAATGCAGTTTTTCACTATCCCTCTGCAGCCTATCCACAGGCACAACAGCTTTGGGGATCTCTGCTTTCCCAGAGACTCAGCATGTCACGGTGCTCGTTCTCGGCAGAAGCTTTTTCTGAGAAGGCAAAAGTGTGGCTCCTTCTCCCACAAGGAAGGTGCTAGCCCTGAAAGATCTTGCTGGTATTCACTATCCCTCTGCAGCCTATCCACAGGCGCAACAGCTTTTGGGATCTCTGCTTTCCCAGAGACTCAGCATGTCACGGTGCTCGCTCTCCGCAGAAGCTTTTTTCTGAAAAGGCAAACTTACGGCTCCTTCTCCCACAGGGAAGGTGCCAGCCCTGAAAACTAATGCAGTTTTTCACTATCCCTCTGCAGCCTATCCACAGGCACAACAGCTTTGGGGATCTCTGCTTTCCCAGAGACTCAGCATGTCACGGTGCTCGTTCTCGGCAGAAGCTTTTTCTGAGAAGGCAAAAGTGTGGCTCCTTCTCCCACAAGGAAGGTGCTAGCCCTGAAAGATCTTGCTGGTATTCACTATCCCTCTGCAGCCTATCCACAGGCACAACAGCTTTTGGGATCTCTGCTTTCCCAGAGACTCAGCATGTCACGGTGCTCGCTCTCGGCAGAAGCTTTTTTCTGAAAAGGCAAACTTACGGCTCCTTCTCCCACAAGGAAGGTGCCAGCCCTGAAAACTAATGCAGTTTTTCACTATCCCTCTGCAGCCTATCCACAGGCACAACAGCTTTGGGGATCTCTGCTTTCCCAGAGACTCAGCATGTCACGGTGCTCGCTCTCGGCAGAAGCTTTGTTCTGAAAAGGCAAACTTACGGCTCCTTCTCCCACAGGGAAGGTGCCAGCCCTGAAAACTAATGCAGTTTTTCACTATCCCTCTGCAGCCTATCCACAGGCACAACAGCTTTGGGGATCTCTGCTTTCCCAGAGACTCAGCATGTCACGGTGCTCGCTCTCGGCAGAAGCTTTTTTCTGAAAAGGCAAACTTACGGCTCCTTCTCCCACAGGGAAGGTGCCAGCCCTGAAAACTAATGCAGTTTTTCACTATCCCTCTGCAGCCTATCCACAGGCACAACAGCTTTGGGGATCTCTGCTTTCCCAGAGACTCAGCATGTCACGGTGCTCGCTCTCGGCAGAAGCTTTTTTCTGAAAAGGCAAACTTACGGCTCCTTCTCCCACAGGGAAGGTGCCAGCCCTGAAAACTAATGCAGTTTTTCACTATCCCTCTGCAGCCTATCCACAGGCACAACAGCTTTGGGGATCTCTGCTTTCCCAGAGACTCAGCATGTCACGGTGCTCGCTCTCGGCAGAAGCTTTTTTCTGAAAAGGCAAACTTACGGCTCCTTCTCCCACAGGGAAGGTGCCAGCCCTGAAAACTAATGCAGTTTTTCACTATCCCTCTGCAGCCTATCCACAGGCACAACAGCTTTGGGGATCTCTGCTTTCCCAGAGACTCAGCATGTCACGGTGCTCGCTCTCGGCAGAAGCTTTTTTCTGAAAAGGCAAACTTACGGCTCCTTCTCCCACAGGGAAGGTGCCAGCCCTGAAAACTAATGCAGTTTTTCACTATCCCTCTGCAGCCTATCCACAGGCACAACAGCTTTTGGGATCTCTGCTTTCCAGAGACTCAGCATGTCACGGTGCTCGCTCTCGGCAGAAGCTTTTTCTGAAAAGGCAAACTTATGGCTCCTTCTCCCACAGGGAAGGTGCCAGCCCTGAAAACTAATGCAGTTTTTCACTATCCCTCTGCAGCCTATCCACAGGCACAACAGCTTTGGGGATCTCTGCTTTCCCAGAGACTCAGCATGTCACGGTGCTCGCTCTCGGCAGAAGCTTTTTTCTGAAAAGGCAAACTTACGGCTCCTTCTCCCACAGGGAAGGTGCTAGCCCTGAAAACTAATGCAGTTTTTCACTATCCCTCTGCAGCCTATCCACAGGCACAACAGCTTTTGGGATCTCTGCTTTCCCAGAGACTCAGCATGTCACGGTGCTCACTCTCGCCAGAGCCTTTTTCTGAAAAGGCAAACTTACGGCTCCTTCTCCCACAAGGAAGGTGCCAGCCCTGAAAGATCTTGCTGGTATTCACTATCCCTCTGCAGCCTATCTTTAGCCGCAACAGCTTTTGGGATCTCTGCTTTCCCAGAGACTCAGCATGTCATGGTGCTCGCTCTCGGCAGAAGCTTTTTTCTGAAAAGGCAAACTTACGGCTCCTTCTCCCACAGGGAAGGTGCCAGCCCTGAAAACTAATGCAGTTTTTCACTATCCCTCTGCAGCCTATCCACAGGCACAACAGCTTTGGGGATCTCTGCTTTCCCAGAGACTCAGCATGTCACGGTGCTCGCTCTCGGCAGAAGCTTTTTTCTGAAAAGGCAAACTTACGGCTCCTTCTCCCACAGGGAAGGTGCCAGCCCTGAAAACTAATGCATTTTTTCACTATCCCTCTGCAGCCTATCCACAGGCACAACAGCTTTGGGGATCTCTGCTTTCCCAGAGACTCAGCATGTCACGGTGCTCGCTCTCGGCAGAAGCTTTTTTCTGAAAAAGAAAACTTTCGGCTCCTTCTCCCTCAGGGAAGGTGCTAGCCCTGAAAACTAATGCAGTTTTTCACTATCCCTCTGCAGCCTATCCACAGGCACAACAGCTTTGGGGATCTCTGCTTTCCCAGAGACTCAGCATGTCACGGTGCTCGTTCTCGGCAGAAGCTTTTTCTGAGAAGGCAAAAGTGTGGCTCCTTCTCCCACAAGGAAGGTGCTAGCCCTGAAAGATCTTGCTGGTATTCACTATCCCTCTGCAGCCTATCCACAGGCACAACAGCTTTTGGGATCTCTGCTTTCCCAGAGACTCAGCATGTCACGGTGCTCGCTCTCGGCAGAAGCTTTTTTCTGAAAAGGCAAACTTACGGCTCCTTCTCCCACAAGGAAGGTGCCAGCCCTGAAAACTAATGCAGTTTTTCACTATCCCTCTGCAGCCTATCCACAGGCACAACAGCTTTGGGGATCTCTGCTTTCCCAGAGACTCAGCATGTCACGGTGCTCGCTCTCGGCAGAAGCTTTGTTCTGAAAAGGCAAACTTACGGCTCCTTCTCCCACAGGGAAGGTGCCAGCCCTGAAAACTAATGCAGTTTTTCACTATCCCTCTGCAGCCTATCCACAGGCACAACAGCTTTGGGGATCTCTGCTTTCCCAGAGACTCAGCATGTCACGGTGCTCGCTCTCGCAGAAGCTTTTTTCTGAAAAGGCAAACTTACGGCTCCTTCTCCCACAGGGAAGGTGCCAGCCCTGAAAACTAATGCAGTTTTTCACTATCCCTCTGCAGCCTATCCACAGGCACAACAGCTTTGGGGATCTCTGCTTTCCCAGAGACTCAGCATGTCACGGTGCTCGCTCTCGGCAGAAGCTTTTTTCTGAAAAGGCAAACTTACGGCTCCTTCTCCCACAGGGAAGGTGCTAGCCCTGAAAACTAATGCAGTTTTTCACTATCCCTCTGCAGCCTATCCACAGGCACAACAGCTTTTGGGATCTCTGCTTTCCCAGAGACTCAGCATGTCATGGTGCTCGCTCTCGGCAGAAGCTTTTTTCTGAAAAGGCAAACTTACGGCTCCTTCTCCCACAGGGAAGGTGCCAGCCCTGAAAACTAATGCAGTTTTTCACTATCCCTCTGCAGCCTATCCACAGGCACAACAGCTTTTGGGATCTCTGCTTTCCCAGAGACTCAGCATGTCACGGTGCTCGCTCTCGGCAGAAGCTTTTTTCTGAAAAGGCAAACTTACGGCTCCTTCTCCCACAGGGAAGGTGCCAGCCCTGAAAACTAATGCAGTTTTTCACTATCCCTCTGCAGCCTATCCACAGGCACAACAGCTTTGGGGATCTCTGCTTTCCCAGAGACTCAGCATGTCACGGTGCTCGCTCTCGGCAGAAGCTTTTTTCTGAAAAGGCAAACTTACGGCTCCTTCTCCCACAGGGAAGGTGCCAGCCCTGAAAACTAATGCAGTTTTTCACTATCCCTCTGCAGCCTATCCACAGGCACAACAGCTTTGGGGATCTCTGCTTTCCCAGAGACTCAGCATGTCACGGTGCTCGCTCTCGGCAGAAGCTTTTTTCTGAAAAAGAAAACTTTCGGCTCCTTCTCCCTCAGGGAAGGTGCTAGCCCTGAAAACTAATGCAGTTTTTCACTATCCCTCTGCAGCCTATCCACAGGCACAACAGCTTTGGGGATCTCTGCTTTCCCAGAGACTCAGCATGTCACGGTGCTCGTTCTCGGCAGAAGCTTTTTCTGAGAAGGCAAAAGTGTGGCTCCTTCTCCCACAAGGAAGGTGCTAGCCCTGAAAGATCTTGCTGGTATTCACTATCCCTCTGCAGCCTATCCACAGGCGCAACAGCTTTTGGGATCTCTGCTTTCCCAGAGACTCAGCATGTCACGGTGCTCGCTCTCCGCAGAAGCTTTTTTCTGAAAAGGCAAACTTACGGCTCCTTCTCCCACAGGGAAGGTGCCAGCCCTGAAAACTAATGCAGTTTTTCACTATCCCTCTGCAGCCTATCCACAGGCACAACAGCTTTTGGGATCTCTGCTTTCCCAGAGACTCAGCATGTCACGGTGCTCGCTCTCGGCAGAAGCTTTTTTCTGAAAAGGCAAACTTATGGCTCCTTCTCCCACAGGGAAGGTGCCAGCCCTGAAAACTAATGCAGTTTTTCACTATCCCTCTGCAGCCTATCCACAGGCACAACAGCTTTGGGGATCTCTGCTTTCCCAGAGACTCAGCATGTCACGGTGCTCGCTCTCGGCAGAAGCTTTTTTCTGAA
This sequence comes from Astur gentilis, assembly GCF_929443795.1. Lineage (NCBI taxonomy): Eukaryota > Metazoa > Chordata > Aves > Accipitriformes > Accipitridae > Astur > Astur gentilis. The sequence continues at coordinate 20,002 of NW_026061112.1, read as the reverse complement.
AAAGAAAACTTTCGGCTCCTTCTCCCTCAGGGAAGGTGCTAGCCCTGAAAACTAATGCAGTTTTTCACTATCCCTCTGCAGCCTATCCACAGGCACAACAGCTTTGGGGATCTCTGCTTTCCCAGAGACTCAGCATGTCACGGTGCTCGCTCTCGGCAGAAGCTTTTTTCTGAAAAGGCAAACTTACGGCTCCTTCTCCCACAGGGAAGGTGCCAGCCCTGAAAACTAATGCAGTTTTTCACTATCCCTCTGCAGCCTATCCACAGGCACAACAGCTTTGGGGATCTCTGCTTTCCCAGAGACTCAGCATGTCACGGTGCTCGCTCTCGGCAGAAGCTTTTTTCTGAAAAGGCAAACTTACGGCTCCTTCTCCCACAGGGAAGGTGCCAGCCCTGAAAACTAATGCAGTTTTTCACTATCCCTCTGCAGCCTATCCACAGGCACAACAGCTTTGGGGATCTCTGCTTTCCCAGAGACTCAGCATGTCACGGTGCTCGCTCTCGGCAGAAGCTTTTTTCTGAAAAGGCAAACTTCTGGCTCCTTCTCCCACAGGGAAGGTGCCAGCCCTGAAAACTAATGCAGTTTTTCACTATCCCTCTGCAGCCTATCCACAGGCACAACAGCTTTGGGGATCTCTGCTTTCCCAGAGACTCAGCATGTCACGGTGCTCGCTCTCGGCAGAAGCTTTTTTCTGAAAAGGCAAACTTACGGCTCCTTCTCCCACAGGGAAGGTGCCAGCCCTGAAAACTAATGCAGTTTTTCACTATCCCTCTGCAGCCTATCCACAGGCACAACAGCTTTTGGGATCTCTGCTTTCCCAGAGACTCAGCATGTCACGGTGCTCGCTCTCGGCAGAAGCTTTTTTCTGAAAAGGCAAACTTATGGCTCCTTCTCCCACAGGGAAGGTGCCAGCCCTGAAAACTAATGCAGTTTTTCACTATCCCTCTGCAGCCTATCCACAGGCACAACAGCTTTGGGGATCTCTGCTTTCCCAGAGACTCAGCATGTCACGGTGCTCGCTCTCGGCAGAAGCTTTTTTCTGAAAAGGCAAACTTACGGCTCCTTCTCCCACAGGGAAGGTGCTAGCCCTGAAAACTAATGCAGTTTTTCACTATCCCTCTGCAGCCTATCCACAGGCACAACAGCTTTTGGGATCTCTGCTTTCCCAGAGACTCAGCATGTCACGGTGCTCACTCTCGCCAGAGCCTTTTTCTGAAAAGGCAAACTTACGGCTCCTTCTCCCACAAGGAAGGTGCCAGCCCTGAAAGATCTTGCTGGTATTCACTATCCCTCTGCAGCCTATCTTTAGCCGCAACAGCTTTTAGGATCTCTGCTTTCCCAGAGACTCAGCATGTCATGGTGCTCGCTCTCGGCAGAAGCTTTTTTCTGAAAAGGCAAACTTACGGCTCCTTCTCCCACAGGGAAGGTGCCAGCCCTGAAAACTAATGCAGTTTTTCACTATCCCTCTGCAGCCTATCCACAGGCACAACAGCTTTGGGGATCTCTGCTTTCCCAGAGACTCAGCATGTCACGGTGCTCGCTCTCGGCAGAAGCTTTTTTCTGAAAAGGCAAACTTACGGCTCCTTCTCCCACAGGGAAGGTGCCAGCCCTGAAAACTAATGCATTTTTTCACTATCCCTCTGCAGCCTATCCACAGGCACAACAGCTTTGGGGATCTCTGCTTTCCCAGAGACTCAGCATGTCACGGTGCTCGCTCTCGGCAGAAGCTTTTTTCTGAAAAAGAAAACTTTCGGCTCCTTCTCCCTCAGGGAAGGTGCTAGCCCTGAAAACTAATGCAGTTTTTCACTATCCCTCTGCAGCCTATCCACAGGCACAACAGCTTTGGGGATCTCTGCTTTCCCAGAGACTCAGCATGTCACGGTGCTCGTTCTCGGCAGAAGCTTTTTCTGAGAAGGCAAAAGTGTGGCTCCTTCTCCCACAAGGAAGGTGCTAGCCCTGAAAGATCTTGCTGGTATTCACTATCCCTCTGCAGCCTATCCACAGGCACAACAGCTTTTGGGATCTCTGCTTTCCCAGAGACTCAGCATGTCACGGTGCTCGCTCTCGGCAGAAGCTTTTTTCTGAAAAGGCAAACTTACGGCTCCTTCTCCCACAAGGAAGGTGCCAGCCCTGAAAACTAATGCAGTTTTTCACTATCCCTCTGCAGCCTATCCACAGGCACAACAGCTTTGGGGATCTCTGCTTTCCCAGAGACTCAGCATGTCACGGTGCTCGCTCTCGGCAGAAGCTTTGTTCTGAAAAGGCAAACTTACGGCTCCTTCTCCCACAGGGAAGGTGCCAGCCCTGAAAACTAATGCAGTTTTTCACTATCCCTCTGCAGCCTATCCACAGGCACAACAGCTTTGGGGATCTCTGCTTTCCCAGAGACTCAGCATGTCACGGTGCTCGCTCTCGGCAGAAGCTTTTTTCTGAAAAGGCAAACTTACGGCTCCTTCTCCCACAGGGAAGGTGCCAGCCCTGAAAACTAATGCAGTTTTTCACTATCCCTCTGCAGCCTATCCACAGGCACAACAGCTTTGGGATCTCTGCTTTCCCAGAGACTCAGCATGTCACGGTGCTCGCTCTCGGCAGAAGCTTTTTTCTGAAAAGGCAAACTTACGGCTCCTTCTCCCACAGGGAAGGTGCCAGCCCTGAAAACTAATGCAGTTTTTCACTATCCCTCTGCAGCCTATCCACAGGCACAACAGCTTTTGGGATCTCTGCTTTCCCAGAGACTCAGCATGTCACGGTGCTCGCTCTCGGCAGAAGCTTTTTTCTGAAAAGGCAAACTTACGGCTCCTTCTCCCACAGGGAAGGTGCCAGCCCTGAAAACTAATGCAGTTTTTCACTATCCCTCTGCAGCCTATCCACAGGCACAACAGCTTTGGGGATCTCTGCTTTCCCAGAGACTCAGCATGTCACGGTGCTCGCTCTCGGCAGAAGCTTTTTTCTGAAAAAGAAAACTTTCGGCTCCTTCTCCCTCAGGGAAGGTGCTAGCCCTGAAAACTAATGCAGTTTTTCACTATCCCTCTGCAGCCTATCCACAGGCACAACAGCTTTGGGGATCTCTGCTTTCCCAGAGACTCAGCATGTCACGGTGCTCGTTCTCGGCAGAAGCTTTTTCTGAGAAGGCAAAAGTGTGGCTCCTTCTCCCACAAGGAAGGTGCTAGCCCTGAAAGATCTTGCTGGTATTCACTATCCCTCTGCAGCCTATCCACAGGCGCAACAGCTTTGGGGATCTCTGCTTTCCCAGAGACTCAGCATGTCACGGTGCTCGCTCTCCGCAGAAGCTTTTTTCTGAAAAGGCAAACTTACGGCTCCTTCTCCCACAGGGAAGGTGCCAGCCCTGAAAACTAATGCAGTTTTTCACTATCCCTCTGCAGCCTATCCACAGGCACAACAGCTTTTGGGATCTCTGCTTTCCCAGAGACTCAGCATGTCACGGTGCTCGCTCTCGGCAGAAGCTTTTTTCTGAAAAGGCAAACTTATGGCTCCTTCTCCCACAGGGAAGGTGCCAGCCCTGAAAACTAATGCAGTTTTTCACTATCCCTCTGCAGCCTATCCACAGGCACAACAGCTTTGGGGATCTCTGCTTTCCCAGAGACTCAGCATGTCACGGTGCTCGCTCTCGGCAGAAGCTTTTTTCTTAAAAGAAAACTTTCGGCTCCTTCTCCCTCAGGGAAGGTGCTAGCCCTGAAAACTAATGCAGTTTTTCACTATCCCTCTGCAGCCTATCCTCAGGCACAACAGCTTTGGGATCTCTGCTTTCCCAGAGACTCAGCATGTCACGGTGCTCGTTCTCGGCAGAAGCTTTTTCTGAGAAGGCAAAAGTGTGGCTCCTTCTCCCACAAGGAAGGTGCTAGCCCTGAAAGATCTTGCTGGTATTCACTATCCCTCTGCAGCCTATCCACAGGCGCAACAGCTTTTGGGATCTCTGCTTTCCCAGAGACTCAGCATGTCACGGTGCTCGCTCTCCGCAGAAGCTTTTTTCTGAAAAGGCAAACTTACGGCTCCTTCTCCCACAGGGAAGGTGCCAGCCCTGAAAACTAATGCAGTTTTTCACTATCCCTCTGCAGCCTATCCACAGGCACAACAGCTTTTGGGATCTCTGCTTTCCCAGAGACTCAGCATGTCACGGTGCTCGCTCTCGGCAGAAGCTTTTTTCTGAAAAGGCAAACTTATGGCTCCTTCTCCCACAGGGAAGGTGCCAGCCCTGAAAACTAATGCAGTTTTTCACTATCCCTCTGCAGCCTATCCACAGGCACAACAGCTTTGGGGATCTCTGCTTTCCCAGAGACTCAGCATGTCACGGTGCTCGCTCTCGGCAGAAGCTTTTTTCTGAAAAAGAAAACTTTCGGCTCCTTCTCCCTCAGGGAAGGTGCTAGCCCTGAAAACTAATGCAGTTTTTCACTATCCCTCTGCAGCCTATCCACAGGCACAACAGCTTTGGGGATCTCTGCTTTCCCAGAGACTCAGCATGTCACGGTGCTCGCTCTCGGCAGAAGCTTTTTTCTGAAAAGGCAAACTTACGGCTCCTTCTCCCACAGGGAAGGTGCCAGCCCTGAAAACTAATGCAGTTTTTCACTATCCCTCTGCAGCCTATCCACAGGCACAACAGCTTTGGGGATCTCTGCTTTCCCAGAGACTCAGCATGTCACGGTGCTCGCTCTCGGCAGAAGCTTTTTTCTGAAAAGGCAAACTTACGGCTCCTTCTCCCACAGGGAAGGTGCCAGCCCTGAAAACTAATGCAGTTTTTCACTATCCCTCTGCAGCCTATCCACAGGCACAACAGCTTTGGGGATCTCTGCTTTCCCAGAGACTCAGCATGTCACGGTGCTCGCTCTCGGCAGAAGCTTTTTTCTGAAAAGGCAAACTTATGGCTCCTTCTCCCACAGGGAAGGTGCCAGCCCTGAAAACTAATGCAGTTTTTCACTATCCCTCTGCAGCCTATCCACAGGCACAACAGCTTTGGGGATCTCTGCTTTCCCAGAGACTCAGCATGTCACGGTGCTCGCTCTCGGCAGAAGCTTTTTTCTGAAAAGGCAAACTTACGGCTCCTTCTCCCACAGGGAAGGTGCCAGCCCTGAAAACTAATGCAGTTTTTCACTATCCCTCTGCAGCCTATCCACAGGCACAACAGCTTTTGGGATCTCTGCTTTCCCAGAGACTCAGCATGTCACGGTGCTCGCTCTCGGCAGAAGCTTTTTTCTGAAAAGGCAAACTTATGGCTCCTTCTCCCACAGGGAAGGTGCCAGCCCTGAAAACTAATGCAGTTTTTCACTATCCCTCTGCAGCCTATCCACAGGCACAACAGCTTTGGGGATCTCTGCTTTCCCAGAGACTCAGCATGTCACGGTGCTCGCTCTCGGCAGAAGCTTTTTTCTGAAAAGGCAAACTTACGGCTCCTTCTCCCACAGGGAAGGTGCTAGCCCTGAAAACTAATGCAGTTTTTCACTATCCCTCTGCAGCCTATCCACAGGCACAACAGCTTTTGGGATCTCTGCTTTCCCAGAGACTCAGCATGTCACGGTGCTCACTCTCGCCAGAGCCTTTTTCTGAAAAGGCAAACTTACGGCTCCTTCTCCCACAAGGAAGGTGCCAGCCCTGAAAGATCTTGCTGGTATTCACTATCCCTCTGCAGCCTATCTTTAGCCGCAACAGCTTTTAGGATCTCTGCTTTCCCAGAGACTCAGCATGTCATGGTGCTCGCTCTCGGCAGAAGCTTTTTTCTGAAAAGGCAAACTTACGGCTCCTTCTCCCACAGGGAAGGTGCCAGCCCTGAAAACTAATGCAGTTTTTCACTATCCCTCTGCAGCCTATCCACAGGCACAACAGCTTTGGGGATCTCTGCTTTCCCAGAGACTCAGCATGTCACGGTGCTCGCTCTCGGCAGAAGCTTTTTTCTGAAAAGGCAAACTTACGGCTCCTTCTCCCACAGGGAAGGTGCCAGCCCTGAAAACTAATGCATTTTTTCACTATCCCTCTGCAGCCTATCCACAGGCACAACAGCTTTGGGGATCTCTGCTTTCCCAGAGACTCAGCATGTCACGGTGCTCGCTCTCGGCAGAAGCTTTTTTCTGAAAAAGAAAACTTTCGGCTCCTTCTCCCTCAGGGAAGGTGCTAGCCCTGAAAACTAATGCAGTTTTTCACTATCCCTCTGCAGCCTATCCACAGGCACAACAGCTTTGGGGATCTCTGCTTTCCCAGAGACTCAGCATGTCACGGTGCTCGTTCTCGGCAGAAGCTTTTTCTGAGAAGGCAAAAGTGTGGCTCCTTCTCCCACAAGGAAGGTGCTAGCCCTGAAAGATCTTGCTGGTATTCACTATCCCTCTGCAGCCTATCCACAGGCACAACAGCTTTTGGGATCTCTGCTTTCCCAGAGACTCAGCATGTCACGGTGCTCGCTCTCGGCAGAAGCTTTTTTCTGAAAAGGCAAACTTACGGCTCCTTCTCCCACAAGGAAGGTGCCAGCCCTGAAAACTAATGCAGTTTTTCACTATCCCTCTGCAGCCTATCCACAGGCACAACAGCTTTGGGGATCTCTGCTTTCCCAGAGACTCAGCATGTCACGGTGCTCGCTCTCGGCAGAAGCTTTGTTCTGAAAAGGCAAACTTACGGCTCCTTCTCCCACAGGGAAGGTGCCAGCCCTGAAAACTAATGCAGTTTTTCACTATCCCTCTGCAGCCTATCCACAGGCACAACAGCTTTGGGGATCTCTGCTTTCCCAGAGACTCAGCATGTCACGGTGCTCGCTCTCGGCAGAAGCTTTTTTCTGAAAAGGCAAACTTACGGCTCCTTCTCCCACAGGGAAGGTGCCAGCCCTGAAAACTAATGCAGTTTTTCACTATCCCTCTGCAGCCTATCCACAGGCACAACAGCTTTGGGGACCTCTGCTTTCCCAGAGACTCAGCATGTCACGGTGCTCGCTCTCGGCAGAAGCTTTTTTCTGAAAAGGCAAACTTACGGCTCCTTCTCCCACAGGGAAGGTGCCAGCCCTGAAAACTAATGCAGTTTTTCACTATCCCTCTGCAGCCTATCCACAGGCACAACAGCTTTTGGGATCTCTGCTTTCCCAGAGACTCAGCATGTCACGGTGCTCGCTCTCGGCAGAAGCTTTTTTCTGAAAAGGCAAACTTACGGCTCCTTCTCCCACAGGGAAGGTGCCAGCCCTGAAAACTAATGCAGTTTTTCACTATCCCTCTGCAGCCTATCCACAGGCACAACAGCTTTGGGGATCTCTGCTTTCCCAGAGACTCAGCATGTCACGGTGCTCGCTCTCGGCAGAAGCTTTTTTCTGAAAAAGAAAACTTTCGGCTCCTTCTCCCTCAGGGAAGGTGCTAGCCCTGAAAACTAATGCAGTTTTTCACTATCCCTCTGCAGCCTATCCACAGGCACAACAGCTTTGGGGATCTCTGCTTTCCCAGAGACTCAGCATGTCACGGTGCTCGATCTCGGCAGAAGCTTTTTCTGAGAAGGCAAAAGTGTGGCTCCTTCTCCCACAAGGAAGGTGCTAGCCCTGAAAGATCTTGCTGGTATTCACTATCCCTCTGCAGCCTATCCACAGGCGCAACAGCTTTGGGGATCTCTGCTTTCCCAGAGACTCAGCATGTCACGGTGCTCGCTCTCCGCAGAAGCTTTTTTCTGAAAAGGCAAACTTACGGCTCCTTCTCCCACAGGGAAGGTGCCAGCCCTGAAAACTAATGCAGTTTTTCACTATCCCTCTGCAGCCTATCCACAGGCACAACAGCTTTTGGGATCTCTGCTTTCCCAGAGACTCAGCATGTCACGGTGCTCGCTCTCGGCAGAAGCTTTTTTCTGAAAAGGCAAACTTATGGCTCCTTCTCCCACAGGGAAGGTGCCAGCCCTGAAAACTAATGCAGTTTTTCACTATCCCTCTGCAGCCTATCCACAGGCACAACAGCTTTGGGGATCTCTGCTTTCCCAGAGACTCAGCATGTCACGGTGCTCGCTCTCGGCAGAAGCTTTTTTCTGAAAAAGAAAACTTTCGGCTCCTTCTCCCTCAGGGAAGGTGCTAGCCCTGAAAACTAATGCAGTTTTTCACTATCCCTCTGCAGCCTATCCTCAGGCACAACAGCTTTGGGGATCTCTGCTTTCCCAGAGACTCAGCATGTCACGGTGCTCGTTCTCGGCAGAAGCTTTTTCTGAGAAGGCAAAAGTGTGGCTCCTTCTCCCACAAGGAAGGTGCTAGCCCTGAAAGATCTTGCTGGTATTCACTATCCCTCTGCAGCCTATCCACAGGCGCAACAGCTTTTGGGATCTCTGCTTTCCCAGAGACTCAGCATGTCACGGTGCTCGCTCTCCGCAGAAGCTTTTTTCTGAAAAGGCAAACTTACGGCTCCTTCTCCCACAGGGAAGGTGCCAGCCCTGAAAACTAATGCAGTTTTTCACTATCCCTCTGCAGCCTATCCACAGGCACAACAGCTTTGGGGATCTCTGCTTTCCCAGAGACTCAGCATGTCACGGTGCTCGCTCTCGGCAGAAGCTTTTTTCTGAAAAGGCAAACTTACGGCTCCTTCTCCCACAGGGAAGGTGCCAGCCCTGAAAACTAATGCAGTTTTTCACTATCCCTCTGCAGCCTATCCACAGGCACAACAGCTTTGGGGATCTCTGCTTTCCCAGAGACTCAGCATGTCACGGTGCTCGCTCTCGGCAGAAGCTTTTTTCTGAAAAAGAAAACTTTCGGCTCCTTCTCCCTCAGGGAAGGTGCTAGCCCTGAAAACTAATGCAGTTTTTCACTATCCCTCTGCAGCCTATCCACAGGCACAACAGCTTTGGGGATCTCTGCTTTCCCAGAGACTCAGCATGTCACGGTGCTCGTTCTCGGCAGAAGCTTTTTCTGAGAAGGCAAAAGTGTGGCTCCTTCTCCCACAAGGAAGGTGCTAGCCCTGAAAGATCTTGCTGGTATTCACTATCCCTCTGCAGCCTATCCACAGGCACAACAGCTTTTGGGATCTCTGCTTTCCCAGAGACTCAGCATGTCACGGTGCTCGCTCTCGGCAGAAGCTTTTTTCTGAAAAGGCAAACTTATGGCTCCTTCTCCCACAGGGAAGGTGCCAGCCCTGAAAACTAATGCAGTTTTTCACTATCCCTCTGCAGCCTATCCACAGGCACAACAGCTTTGGGGATCTCTGCTTTCCCAGAGACTCAGCATGTCACGGTGCTCGCTCTCGGCAGAAGCTTTTTTCTGAAAAGGCAAACTTACGGCTCCTTCTCCCACAGGGAAGGTGCCAGCCCTGAAAACTAATGCAGTTTTTCACTATCCCTCTGCAGCCTATCCACAGGCACAACAGCTTTGGGGATCTCTGCTTTCCCAGAGACTCAGCATGTCACGGTGCTCGCTCTCGGCAGAAGCTTTTTTCTGAAAAAGAAAACTTTCGGCTCCTTCTCCCTCAGGGAAGGTGCTAGCCCTGAAAACTAATGCAGTTTTTCACTATCCCTCTGCAGCCTATCCACAGGCACAACAGCTTTTGGGATCTCTGCTTTCCCAGAGACTCAGCATGTCACGGTGCTCACTCTCGCCAGAGCCTTTTTCTGAAAAGGCAAACTTACGGCTCCTTCTCCCACAAGGAAGGTGCCAGCCCTGAAAGATCTTGCTGGTATTCACTATCCCTCTGCAGCCTATCTTTAGCCGCAACAGCTTTTGGGATCTCTGCTTTCCCAGAGACTCAGCATGTCATGGTGCTCGCTCTCGGCAGAAGCTTTTTTCTGAAAAGGCAAACTTACGGCTCCTTCTCCCACAGGGAAGGTGCCAGCCCTGAAAACTAATGCAGTTTTTCACTATCCCTCTGCAGCCTATCCACAGGCACAACAGCTTTTGGGATCTCTGCTTTCCCAGAGACTCAGCATGTCACGGTGCTCGCTCTCGGCAGAAGCTTTTTTCTGAAAAGGCAAACTTACGGCTCCTTCTCCCACAGGGAAGGTGCCAGCCCTGAAAACTAATGCAGTTTTTCACTATCCCTCTGCAGCCTATCCACAGGCACAACAGCTTTTGGGATCTCTGCTTTCCCAGAGACTCAGCATGTCACGGTGCTCGCTCTCGGCAGAAGCTTTTTTCTGAAAAGGCAAACTTATGGCTCCTTCTCCCACAGGGAAGGTGCCAGCCCTGAAAACTAATGCAGTTTTTCACTATCCCTCTGCAGCCTATCCACAGGCACAACAGCTTTGGGGATCTCTGCTTTCCCAGAGACTCAGCATGTCACGGTGCTCGCTCTCGGCAGAAGCTTTTTTCTGAAAAGGCAAACTTACGGCTCCTTCTCCCACAGGGAAGGTGCTAGCCCTGAAAACTAATGCAGATTTTCACTATCCCTCTGCAGCCTATCCACAGGCACAACAGCTTTTGGGATCTCTGCTTTCCCAGAGACTCAGCATGTCACGGTGCTCACTCTCGCCAGAGCCTTTTTCTGAAAAGGCAAACTTACGGCTCCTTCTCCCACAAGGAAGGTGCCAGCCCTGAAAGATCTTGCTGGTATTCACTATCCCTCTGCAGCCTATCTTTAGCCGCAACAGCTTTTGGGATCTCTGCTTTCCCAGAGACTCAGCATGTCATGGTGCTCGCTCTCGGCAGAAGCTTTTTTCTGAAAAGGCAAACTTACGGCTCCTTCTCCCACAGGGAAGGTGCCAGCCCTGAAAACTAATGCAGTTTTTCACTATCCCTCTGCAGCCTATCCACAGGCACAACAGCTTTGGGGATCTCTGCTTTCCCAGAGACTCAGCATGTCACGGTGCTCGCTCTCGGCAGAAGCTTTTTTCTGAAAAGGCAAACTTACGGCTCCTTCTCCCACAGGGAAGGTGCCAGCCCTGAAAACTAATGCAGTTTTTCACTATCCCTCTGCAGCCTATCCACAGGCACAACAGCTTTTGGGATCTCTGCTTTCCCAGAGACTCAGCATGTCACGGTGCTCGCTCTCGGCAGAAGCTTTTTTCTGAAAAGGCAAACTTATGGCTCCTTCTCCCACAGGGAAGGTGCCAGCCCTGAAAACTAATGCAGTTTTTCACTATCCCTCTGCAGCCTATCCACAGGCACAACAGCTTTGGGGATCTCTGCTTTCCCAGAGACTCAGCATGTCACGGTGCTCGCTCTCGGCAGAAGCTTTTTTCTGAAAAGGCAAACTTACGGCTCCTTCTCCCACAGGGAAGGTGCTAGCCCTGAAAACTAATGCAGTTTTTCACTATCCCTCTGCAGCCTATCCACAGGCACAACAGCTTTTGGGATCTCTGCTTTCCCAGAGACTCAGCATGTCACGGTGCTCACTCTCGCCAGAGCCTTTTTCTGAAAAGGCAAACTTACGGCTCCTTCTCCCACAAGGAAGGTGCCAGCCCTGAAAGATCTTGCTGGTATTCACTATCCCTCTGCAGCCTATCTTTAGCCGCAACAGCTTTTGGGATCTCTGCTTTCCCAGAGACTCAGCATGTCATGGTGCTCGCTCTCGGCAGAAGCTTTTTTCTGAAAAGGCAAACTTACGGCTCCTTCTCCCACAGGGAAGGTGCCAGCCCTGAAAACTAATGCAGTTTTTCACTATCCCTCTGCAGCCTATCCACAGGCACAACAGCTTTTGGGATCTCTGCTTTCCCAGAGACTCAGCATGTCACGGTGCTCGCTCTCGGCAGAAGCTTTTTTCTGAAAAGGCAAACTTACGGCTCCTTCTCCCACAGGGAAGGTGCCAGCCCTGAAAACTATTGCATTTTTTCACTATCCCTCTGCAGCCTATCCACAGGCACAACAGCTTTGGGGATCTCTGCTTTCCCAGAGACTCAGCATGTCACGGTGCTCGCTCTCGGCAGAAGCTTTTTTCTGAAAAAGAAAACTTTCGGCTCCTTCTCCCTCAGGGAAGGTGCTAGCCCTGAAAACTAATGCAGTTTTTCACTATCCCTCTGCAGCCTATCCACAGGCACAACAGCTTTGGGGATCTCTGCTTTCCCAGAGACTCAGCATGTCACGGTGCTCGTTCTCGGCAGAAGCTTTTTCTGAGAAGGCAAAAGTGTGGCTCCTTCTCCCACAAGGAAGGTGCTAGCCCTGAATGATCTTGCTGGTATTCACTATCCCTCTGCAGCCTATCCACAGGCACAACAGCTTTTGGGATCTCTGCTTTCCCAGAGACTCAGCATGTCACGGTGCTCGCTCTCGGCAGAAGCTTTTTTCTGAAAAGGCAAACTTACGGCTCCTTCTCCCACAAGGAAGGTGCCAGCCCTGAAAACTAATGCAGTTTTTCACTATCCCTCTGCAGCCTATCCACAGGCACAACAGCTTTGGGGATCTCTGCTTTCCCAGAGACTCAGCATGTCACGGTGCTCGCTCTCGGCAGAAGCTTTGTTCTGAAAAGGCAAACTTACGGCTCCTTCTCCCACAGGGAAGGTGCCAGCCCTGAAAACTAATGCAGTTTTTCACTATCCCTCTGCAGCCTATCCACAGGCACAACAGCTTTGGGGATCTCTGCTTTCCCAGAGACTCAGCATGTCACGGTGCTCGCTCTCGGCAGAAGCTTTTTTCTGAAAAGGCAAACTTACGGCTCCTTCTCCCACAGGGAAGGTGCCAGCCCTGAAAACTAATGCAGTTTTTCACTATCCCTCTGCAGCCTATCCACAGGCACAACAGCTTTTGGGATCTCTGCTTTCCCAGAGACTCAGCATGTCACGGTGCTCGCTCTCGGCAGAAGCTTTTTTCTGAAAAGGCAAACTTACGGCTCCTTCTCCCACAGGGAAGGTGCCAGCCCTGAAAACTAATGCAGTTTTTCACTATCCCTCTGCAGCCTATCCACAGGCACAACAGCTTTGGGGATCTCTGCTTTCCCAGAGACTCAGCATGTCACGGTGCTCGCTCTCGGCAGAAGCTTTTTTCTGAAAAGGCAAACTTACGGCTCCTTCTCCCACAGGGAAGGTGCCAGCCCTGAAAACTAATGCAGTTTTTCACTATCCCTCTGCAGCCTATCCACAGGCACAACAGCTTTGGGGATCTCTGCTTTCCCAGAGACTCAGCATGTCACGGTGCTCGCTCTCGGCAGAAGCTTTTTTCTGAAAAAGAAAACTTTCGGCTCCTTCTCCCTCAGGGAAGGTGCTAGCCCTGAAAACTAATGCAGTTTTTCACTATCCCTCTGCAGCCTATCCACAGGCACAACAGCTTTGGGGATCTCTGCTTTCCCAGAGACTCAGCATGTCACGGTGCTCGTTCTCGGCAGAAGCTTTTTCTGAGAAGGCAAAAGTGTGGCTCCTTCTCCCACAAGGAAGGTGCTAGCCCTGAAAGATCTTGCTGGTATTCACTATCCCTCTGCAGCCTATCCACAGGCACAACAGCTTTTGGGATCTCTGCTTTCCCAGAGACTCAGCATGTCACGGTGCTCGCTCTCCGCAGAAGCTTTTTTCTGAAAAGGCAAACTTACGGCTCCTTCTCCCACAGGGAAGGTGCCAGCCCTGAAAACTAATGCAGTTTTTCACTATCCCTCTGCAGCCTATCCACAGGCACAACAGCTTTGGGGATCTCTGCTTTCCCAGAGACTCAGCATGTCACGGTGCTCGCTCTCGGCAGAAGCTTTTTTCTGAAAAGGCAAACTTACGGCTCCTTCTCCCACAGGGAAGGTGCCAGCCCTGAAAACTAATGCAGTTTTTCACTATCCCTCTGCAGCCTATCCACAGGCACAACAGCTTTGGGGATCTCTGCTTTCCCAGAGACTCAGCATGTCACGGTGCTCGCTCTCGGCAGAAGCTTTTTTCTGAAAAAGAAAACTTTCGGCTCCTTCTCCCTCAGGGAAGGTGCTAGCCCTGAAAACTAATGCAGTTTTTCACTATCCCTCTGCAGCCTATCCACAGGCACAACAGCTTTGGGGATCTCTGCTTTCCCAGAGACTCAGCATGTCACGGTGCTCGTTCTCGGCAGAAGCTTTTTCTGAGAAGGCAAAAGTGTGGCTCCTTCTCCCACAAGGAAGGTGCTAGCCCTGAAAGATCTTGCTGGTATTCACTATCCCTCTGCAGCCTATCCACAGGCGCAACAGCTTTTGGGATCTCTGCTTTCCCAGAGACTCAGCATGTCACGGTGCTCGCTCTCCGCAGAAGCTTTTTTCTGAAAAGGCAAACTTACGGCTCCTTCTCCCACAGGGAAGGTGCCAGCCCTGAAAACTAATGCAGTTTTTCACTATCCCTCTGCAGCCTATCCACAGGCACAACAGCTTTGGGGATCTCTGCTTTCCCAGAGACTCAGCATGTCACGGTGCTCGTTCTCGGCAGAAGCTTTTTCTGAGAAGGCAAAAGTGTGGCTCCTTCTCCCACAAGGAAGGTGCTAGCCCTGAAAGATCTTGCTGGTATTCACTATCCCTCTGCAGCCTATCCACAGGCACAACAGCTTTTGGGATCTCTGCTTTCCCAGAGACTCAGCATGTCACGGTGCTCGCTCTCGGCAGAAGCTTTTTTCTGAAAAGGCAAACTTACGGCTCCTTCTCCCACAAGGAAGGTGCCAGCCCTGAAAACTAATGCAGTTTTTCACTATCCCTCTGCAGCCTATCCACAGGCACAACAGCTTTGGGGATCTCTGCTTTCCCAGAGACTCAGCATGTCACGGTGCTCGCTCTCGGCAGAAGCTTTGTTCTGAAAAGGCAAACTTACGGCTCCTTCTCCCACAGGGAAGGTGCCAGCCCTGAAAACTAATGCAGTTTTTCACTATCCCTCTGCAGCCTATCCACAGGCACAACAGCTTTGGGGATCTCTGCTTTCCCAGAGACTCAGCATGTCACGGTGCTCGCTCTCGGCAGAAGCTTTTTTCTGAAAAGGCAAACTTACGGCTCCTTCTCCCACAGGGAAGGTGCCAGCCCTCAAAACTAATGCAGTTTTTCACTATCCCTCTGCAGCCTATCCACAGGCACAACAGCTTTGGGGATCTCTGCTTTCCCAGAGACTCAGCATGTCACGGTGCTCGCTCTCGGCAGAAGCTTTTTTCTGAAAAGGCAAACTTACGGCTCCTTCTCCCACAGGGAAGGTGCCAGCCCTGAAAACTAATGCAGTTTTTCACTATCCCTCTGCAGCCTATCCACAGGCACAACAGCTTTGGGGATCTCTGCTTTCCCAGAGACTCAGCATGTCACGGTGCTCGCTCTCGGCAGAAGCTTTTTTCTGAAAAGGCAAACTTATGGCTCCTTCTCCCACAGGGAAGGTGCCAGCCCTGAAAACTAATGCAGTTTTTCACTATCCCTCTGCAGCCTATCCACAGGCACAACAGCTTTGGGGATCTCTGCTTTCCCAGAGACTCAGCATGTCACGGTGCTCGCTCTCGGCAGAAGCTTTTTTCTGAAAAGGCAAACTTACGGCTCCTTCTCCCACAGGGAAGGTGCCAGCCCTGAAAACTAATGCAGTTTTTTCACTATCCCTCTGCAGCCTATCCACAGGCACAACAGCTTTTGGGATCTCTGCTTTCCCAGAGACTCAGCATGTCACGGTGCTCGCTCTCGGCAGAAGCTTTTTTCTGAAAAGGCAAACTTATGGCTCCTTCTCCCACAGGGAAGGTGCCAGCCCTGAAAACTAATGCAGTTTTTCACTATCCCTCTGCAGCCTATCCACAGGCACAACAGCTTTTGGGATCTCTGCTTTCCCAGAGACTCAGCATGTCACGGTGCTCACTCTCGCCAGAGCCTTTTTCTGAAAAGGCAAACTTACGGCTCCTTCTCCCACAAGGAAGGTGCCAGCCCTGAAAGATCTTGCTGGTATTCACTATCCCTCTGCAGCCTATCTTTAGCCGCAACAGCTTTTGGGATCTCTGCTTTCCCAGAGACTCAGCATGTCATGGTGCTCGCTCTCGGCAGAAGCTTTTTTCTGAAAAGGCAAACTTACGGCTCCTTCTCCCACAGGGAAGGTGCCAGCCCTGAAAACTAATGCAGTTTTTCACTATCCCTCTGCAGCCTATCCACAGGCACAACAGCTTTGGGGATCTCTGCTTTCCCAGAGACTCAGCATGTCACGGTGCTCGCTCTCGGCAGAAGCTTTTTTCTGAAAAGGCAAACTTACGGCTCCTTCTCCCACAGGGAAGGTGCCAGCCCTGAAAACTAATGCAGTTTTTCACTATCCCTCTGCAGCCTATCCACAGGCACAACAGCTTTGGGGATCTCTGCTTTCCCAGAGACTCAGCATGTCACGGTGCTCGCTCTCGGCAGAAGCTTTTTTCTGAAAAAGAAAACTTTCGGCTCCTTCTCCCTCAGGGAAGGTGCTAGCCCTGAAAACTAATGCAGTTTTTCACTATCCCTCTGCAGCCTATCCACAGGCACAACAGCTTTGGGGATCTCTGCTTTCCCAGAGACTCAGCATGTCACGGTGCTCGTTCTCGGCAGAAGCTTTTTCTGAGAAGGCAAAAGTGTGGCTCCTTCTCCCACAAGGAAGGTGCTAGCCCTGAAAGATCTTGCTGGTATTCACTATCCCTCTGCAGCCTATCCACAGGCACAACAGCTTTTGGGATCTCTGCTTTCCCAGAGACTCAGCATGTCACGGTGCTCGCTCTCGGCAGAAGCTTTTTTCTGAAAAGGCAAACTTACGGCTCCTTCTCCCAATGGAAGGTGCCAGCCCTGAAAACTAATGCAGTTTTTCACTATCCCTCTGCAGCCTATCCACCAAGGCACAACAGCTTTGGGGATCTCTGCTTTCCCAGAGACTCAGCATGTCACGGTGCTCGCTCTCGGCAGAAGCTTTTTTCTGAAAAGGCAAACTTACGGCTCCTTCTCCCCACAGGGAAGGTGCCAGCCCTGAAAACTAATGCAGTTTTTCACTATCCCTCTGCAGCCTATCCACAGGCACAACAGCTTTGGGGATCTCTGCTTTCCCAGAGACTCAGCATGTCACGGTGCTCGCTCTCGGCAGAAGCTTTTTTCTGAAAAGGCAAACTTACGGCTCCTTCTCCCACAGGGAAGGTGCCAGCCCTGAAAACTAATGCAGTTTTTCACTATCCCTCTGCAGCCTATCCACAGGCACAACAGCTTTGGGGATCTCTGCTTTCCCAGAGACTCAGCATGTCACGGTGCTCGCTCTCGGCAGAAGCTTTTTCTGAAAAGGCAAACTTACGGCTCCTTCTCCCACAGGGAAGGTGCTAGCCCTGAAAACTAATGCAGTTTTTCACTATCCCTCTGCAGCCTATCCACAGGCACAACAGCTTTTGGATCTCTGCTTTCCCAGAGACTCAGCATGTCATGGTGCTCAGCTCTCGGCAGAAGCTTTTTTCTGAAAAGGCAAACTTACGGCTCCTTCTCCCACAGGGAAGGTGCCAGCCCTGAAAACTAATGCAGTTTTTCACTATCCCTCTGCAGCCTATCCACAGGCACAACAGCTATTGGGATCTCTGCTTTCCCAGAGACTCAGCATGTCACGGTGCTCCGCTCTCGGCAGAAGCTTTTTTCTGAAAAGGCAAACTTACGGCTCCTTCTCCCACAGGGAAGGTGCCAGCCCTGAAAACTAATGCAGTTTTTTCATCTATCCCTCTGCAGCCTATCCACAGGCACAACAGCTTTGGGGATCTCTGCTTTCCCAGAGACTCCAGCATGTCACGGTGCTCGCTCTCGGCAGAAGCTTTTTCTGAAAAGGCAAACTTACGGCTCCTTCTCCCACAGGGAAGGTGCCAGCCCTGAAAACTAATGCAGTTTTTTCACTATCCCTCTGCAGCCTATCCACAGCACAACAGCTTTGGGGATCTCTGCTTTCCCAGAGACTCAGCATGTCACGGTGCTCGCTCTCGGCAGAAGCTTTTTTCTGAAAAAGAAAACTTTCGGCTCCTTCTCCCTCAGGGAAGGTGCTAGCCCTGAAAACTAATGCAGTTTTTCACTATCCCTCTGCAGCCTATCCACAGGCACAACAGCTTTGGGGATCTCTGCTTTCCCAGAGACTCAGCATGTCACGGTGCTCGTTCTCGGCAGAAGCTTTTTCTGAGAAGGCAAAAGTGTGGGCTCCTTCTCCCACAAGGAAGGTGCTAGCCCTGAAAGATCTTGCTGGTATTCACTATCCCTCTGCAGCCTATCCACAGGCGCAACAGCTTTTGGGATCTCTGCTTTCCCAGAGGACTCAGCATGTCACGGTGCTCGCTCTCCGCAGAAGCTTTTTTCTGAAAAGGCAAACTTACGGCTCCTTCTCCCACAGGGAAGGTGCCAGCCCTGAAAACTAATGCAGTTTTTTCACTATCCCTCTGCAGCCTATCCACAGGCACAACAGCTTTGGGATCTCTGCTTTCCCAGAGACTCAGCATGTCACGGTGCTCGCTCTCGGCAGAAGCTTTTTTCTGAAAAGGCAAACTTATGGCTCCTTCCTCCCACAGGGAAGGTGCCAGCCCTGAAAACTAATGCAGTTTTTCACTATCCCTCTGCAGCCTATCCACAGGCACAACAGCTTTGGGGATCTCTGCTTTCCCAGAGACTCAGCATGTCACGGTGCTCGCTCTCGGCAGAAGCTTTTTTCTGAAAAAGAAAACTTTCGGCTCCTTCTCCCTCAGGGAAGGTGCTAGCCCTGAAAACTAATGCAGTTTTTTCACTATCCCTCTGCAGCCTATCCACAGGCACAACAGCTTTGGGGATCTCTGCTTTCCCAGAGACTCAGCATGTCACGGTGCTCGCTCCGGCAGAAGCTTTTTTCTGAAAAGGGCAAACTTACGGCTCCTTCTCCCACAGGAAGGTGCCAGCCCTGAAAACTAATGCAGTTTTTCACTATCCCTCTGCAGCCTATCCACAGGCACAACAGCTTTGGGATCTCTGCTTTCCCAGAGACTCAGCATGTTCACGGTGCTCGCTCTCGGCAGAAGCTTTTTTCTGAAAAGGCAAACTTACGGCTCCTTCTCCCACAGGGAAGGTGCCAGCCCTGAAAACTAATGCAGTTTTTTCACTATCCCTCTGCAGCCTATCCACAGGCACAACAGCTTTGGGGATCTCTGCTTTCCCAGAGACTCAGCATGTCACGGTGCTCGCTCTCGGCAGAAGCTTTTTTCTGAAAGGCAAACTATGGCTCCTTCTCCCACAGGGAAGGTGCCAGGCCCTGAAAACTAATGCAGTTTTTCACTATCCCTCTGCAGCCTATCCACAGGCACAACAGCTTTGGGGATCTCTGCTTTCCCAGAGACTCAGCATGTCACGGTGCTCGCTCTCGGCAGAAGCTTTTTTCTGAAAAGGCAAACTTACGGCTCCTTCTCCCAGCAGAAGGTGCCAGCCCTGAAAACTAATGCAGTTTTTCACTATCCCTCTGCAGCCTATCCACAGGCACAACAGCTTTTGGGATCTCTGCTTTCCCAGAGACTCAGCATGTCACGGTGCTCGCTCTCGGCAGAAGCTTTTTTCTGAAAAGGCAAACTTATGGCACCTTCCTCCCACAGGGAAGGTGCCAGCCCTGAAAACTAATGCAGTTTTTTCACTATCCCTCTGCAGCCTATCCACAGGCACAACAGCTTTGGGGATCTCTGCTTTCCCAGAGACTCAGCATGTCACGGGTGCTCGCTCTCGGCAGAAGCTTTTTTCTGAAAAGGCAAACTTACGGCTCCTTCTCTCCCACAGGGAAGGTGCTAGCCCTGAAAACTAATGCAGTTTTTCACTATCCCTCTGCAGCCTATCCACAGGCACAACAGCTTTTGGGATCTCTGCTTTCCCAGAGACTCAGCATGTCACGGTGCTCACTCTCGCCAGAGCCTTTTTCTGAAAAGGCAAACTTACGGCTCCTTCTCCCCACAAGGAAGGTGCCAGCCCTGAAAGATCTTGCTGGTATTCACTATCCCTCTGCAGCCTATCTTTAGCCGCAACAGCTTTTAGGATCTCTGCTTTCCCAGAGACTCAGCATGTCATGGTGCTCGCTCCTCGGCAGAAGCTTTTTTCTGAAAAGGCAAAACTTACGGCTCCTTCTCCCACAGGGAAGTGCAGCCCTGAAAACTAATGCAGTTTTTCACTATCCCTCTGCAGCCTATCCACAGGCACAACAGCTTTGGGGATCTCTGCTTTCCCAGAGACTCAGCATGTCACGGTGCTCGCTCTCGGCAGAAGCTTTTTTCTGAAAA